>NW_027635542.1:0-41822 GCF_903797595.1 Erithacus rubecula | reverse complement strand
CCTCCCTCCCCCTCCTCCGTCCTTCCTCTTCCCTCCTCCTTCCTCCTCCTCCCCCCTTCTGGCACGGACATCAGAGCTCCTTCCATCCATCACCAGCCTCCACAGACCTATCCGACTTGGAAGTGGAAATTTCACAGCTTTGTTGGGTTTTATTGCACCAATTGTGTAGATAAATTCCTTTTTAGAGATCCGGGGTCTGTACCTCAGCCAGGACAGCTCAGCTCATTGACTTCAATAGAGTTTAGCTGATTGATGCTGGCTTTGGGACTTCCCTGCCTGGTCAAACTTCATTCTGGATGTTTCATCTGAATGAATGCAGACTGGAGGGAAGGGCTAGGAAAAATTTTATGTACAAAAGAGGTGAAATTGCTCTGTGTAAGATCCTGTGTAGACCAGCTTCCATACTGACTGCTTACAGCTCCCAAAATCTGTGGCTCTCCAGGGAAATATCTTACTGCAATCTCTAAGTAAATTTTGTAGAAGAAGTTTCCTGAAAGTAAAAAATCAGTGCTGCATTTCTTATTTTTAAACATAATTTAATTGGTATACCAATTACAGAAGTTTTATAGAAGATTTTTATTTTATTTTAAAATAATTCTCAGTAAATCTGGACTCGCATGGTGGGAGATATCAATTACTACATCCCAAAATATTGAGATGTTGAATTCTAAACTTTTGCTTATTTATGGTGAATGTAGAAAATAAAGTAAATTATTGAAGAACTGGTTTTTGCCCATAGAAACTAACTGAAGTCTAACAAATACAATTAAGATGTGGATTGAATGGGCACCACATGTTGAGACCTAGTGAAAAGTTCTTTTGGAGCTCAGTTTCACATTATGTTCTGACTCCAGGAAGAGTAAAGAATCTTTTTGCACTTAGTTAACCTAGAAGTATTGTTTTAATGATTTAAAAAAAAAAAAAAAAAAAAAAAAAAAAAAAAAAACCCGCTAAATATTCAACAATTTAAACTACCTAGCTCCACTGACTTTTGAGATGCTTCAATAGTTGATAACAGTGGAAAATGCTGGTTCTTCACCTCTTCTTTCTAACTGAGTTTCTGCATCCTGAGTTGAAAAAGTACAATATATTTTAAAGAGTTAGCTGCATCACCACACTTAATTCTGTCCCTCGCCTCATTAGTTATTTGATTTGTACTTTATAAATCTCTAAACCTGTAGCTGTAGCTGGCATTTTGAAAACCCACTAGGTTTTTCTCTTGCCATTTAAAATTAAGAAGACCACAAAGTTAAATCCAAAGCAATGCCTACAAGCAGTTATATTCACACAGGTATCATGAGTAAGTGGTCTTTTGCAAAACCTGAATGATCCTATGATAGTACAACCAATTTCTGTTCTAAGTGTTCTGATGCATTCTACTAATATTAGGATATTATGGAAGAGTAAATAAAAAGGAGATAAGTTGGGGTTTGTTGGGTTTTTTTGGTTGGTTTTTTTTGGTATAAAGTTAAATAAAAAAGAAATATTCCCTTTAAATATTGTGAGTTGTCCTGTGTCATTCTGACTTCTTTTTCTCTTTTTCTTTTTTTCTGTAGAAGGACTTCACTTTGTTCTCTGAGTTTTGAATTGTTATGAGATATGTAGGGATAAACTAAATGTCAAACTAATGGGAAAGAAGCAAGCAAGAGGAAGTTGAAGTTAGGACAGCTGACTGAGGGATGAAGGGCAGTGGTGCACGATGGGGTGAGGCAAAGCTTTAAGTGAAGGTGGCAGAGGACACAAAGAATATCAGGAAGGGCTCCTACAGGTAGCCAGAAAGGGAAGGTCAAAGAAGGTGTCCACCTTCCCACCCCATAAACAATGCTGGAAAACTGATAACAGTGGAAGAGGAGAAGGCTGGCATGCCTAAAAGTTTTTGCTTCAGTATTCAATGGCAGCTTCTCTTCCCTCACCTCTTGGATGGATGGACAGCAGGATGAGGACTGGGAGAGCAAAGTCCCTCCACTGAAAGGAAAGATCAGGTTCATGAACACCTGAGGACCCCAAATGTACCTAAATCTATGGGATCTGAGGAGAAGCATCCCAGAATCATGAGGGTATTGGCTGATGCAGTTGCCAAGCCTCTTGCCATTGTATTTAAAAAATGGCATTTAGATGAAGTCCCAGGTGACTGGAAAAGAGGAAATATTGTATATAAATATTATATAACATATTTAAAAAGGGAAGAAAGGAGGACTTTGTGAACAACCCACCTGTCAGAGCCTCATATCTCTCTTCTAACCCAGACCACTAAATGATTCTATTTTAATTATAATGCATAGGGTTTTTTTTATTGTTTCATGTCTATTTTATGCTCTGTCCCTTGTTGATTGTTAAAAATTTTGAACAAAACCAGTACAAAAATGTTGATTTTTGTCTCTAATTTTTCTTTCCATGACTGAATACAATTTCTATGGTGAATTTTTTTTGACCAAATGGGTAACATTATTTAGTTGCAAAGCCACTGTATTTTTTAAGGATGAATTCTTATCTGGTGTACTGTGTAAAATTCCTAGAATTTTAAGAAAAAGCCACACCTGAATGTAACCCTTTTCCCTATTTTCTCTATGTATCTGTTGAAAAGAACCAGAATCCACTAAATCTTAACGATTTTATGAATTTTGGTCAGGAAAGCATCCTTCCAAATCATTTTATTGCCTCAGATATTTCTTCTACTACTGCAGGAAAATTATTAGTATTATTCTATATTGGTTTGGATAGAGAAGGGATTTTTGACATTTAAAATAGGTATTAGAGTTTGCTCAGTTACAACAAAGAATTCAGATTCTAAGACAGTAAAATAATTTTATTAACTAATAATCTTAGAGAGAAAATTTTCTGTTAGGGTTTTTTTGTTTGGTTGATTTTTGGGGGTTGGTTGGTTGGTGGGTTGGTTGGTTTTTATGCTTCTCCTGACATTATTCCTCTAAATGCTCTGCATGATGAGATAAGAGATTGCACTTGTTTTGTATCTGTGCTCCCAACCAGGGCAGGCTGCAGCTGCTCTGAAGGAGAGAAGCTGTGGGCTCTTCCTCATCCACCAGTGCAGGCAGAGGTACTGGGACACGTGGGACTGCAGGCAACTTATGCCCCATGTGCCCCTTCCAGTAACATTTCCAGGTTTCTACCTTCACTTATCTTCTCCGTGAACATTGAGCTGAGTGTAAGCTAGAGTGAGTAAGCTGAAATGCAGCTTGCATTTTACAAAGAAAAAAGAGGAAAGAGGAATTCTTGTTGAGAGTGGTGTTGGGGTGAGCTGACATAAACAAATGTTGTGAACCTTCCTATTTTTTCCTGACTTGTTCCACAGCAATAGGAATGGGCATTCGAGGGCAGATCAATACACTAAACAGGGCAGCTGAGTTAGGCAAGAAATATTGATATTTGCTGTTCATTTGGGCTTGCAACAAATGAGCATTTCTTTCCTTCAAGCCTGAAAAAAGAGGGAGGGTCTCATGCTCTGGAGGTATGCTGTCTCTTGAGATTTCTGCAGGAAGGAGGTAGTTTATGCAGTCTTTAAGGTTAGAATCCCCAGCCTGTGTCTGGTAACACTGTCCTCCACAAACTGCTCTGGACACCTGCAAGGATTAGCCTGGAGTCACTCTCCTGAGGGAAGTCTCTTTCTTTATAGGGGTTTAGAGTAATTGCACTGAGAATTTCCTCACCCATTCAGTATGGGTCAGGGCTTAAGTATTTCCTTAGTGCAGGGTTCCTCTGTGTAAAGCAACTTCTCACATTGCTCATTCCTTAGAGTGAGGAATAGCAGACCTGGCCAGGGAAAGTTTGGGCATGGCCGGAACCAGCAATAATCTTGTGAAAAAAGGCACACTAAATATACAGCTGGAAATGTTTTTTTTTTTGGCACATGAACATAGAATGTTGCTTAAGAGACCTGGGAATTTAGACACCTCTGAATTAGAGGGACAATAAGGGAGTTATAAATTTGTGTACACATGTGTTTAAACATGCGAAAGTCCCTTGCTGGATTTTACTTTGGCAGCAAACCTTCAAAAGATTTGTTTCCTTGTCTGGAGAAAGAAGGGTAGGTAAATTTCTATTTCCTGTTGATTAAATTGCCCCTAAAAATAAGAATTAATTAGTCCATTTTTTCTTACTGCATTCACAAATAGTTCTGTGCAATTAACAAAGGCATGTGAATGGGAGACAAAGTATAAAGACTGAAGCATAAGTAGCAGGGACAAAAATGTTTAAAATTTTTAGGTCTTAGGAGACTTATGTCTCAAACTTTTCCTGTTTTTAGAGGTTAACCCGTAATTTCTATGAATGGTAATCACCCATGATCTAAATCCTGGTCCCATGAAGTCAGTGGGAGTTTTGTCACCAAATTTAGCAAAAAGATTGAGCTGTGTAACTGTTATTTAATGCCACTGCATATAGGAAAACTGAACACATTTATTTTGATTGGAAACAACATCATATAATAATTCCCCAAAATTCTAAGGTTATGGCTGGTAGGAAATATAGTTCCTGGGGGAAAAAGTTGCTCCAACAGATGTCATTTGCAATATATCACAATGTCAATGTTAATTCCAGTTAATGTGGAAGGAAAGTGTCCGAAATAATTTAAGATGCAAAGAATAGCATTCAAGGGAAGGGAACTTAAACATAACATTATGATGTTCCAACAGGCTTATATAAAAAAAATAGTCTGCCAGGGAGTTGTTCTCATTGGGCTACATCATGCCATGGGTAATGCCTAAAATGAAGACTATGCTGAAAAGTACCCAAAACACTGAGCCTTGGATGAGAGCTCGTCCTCACTGCTCACAGTAGGAGCAGGAAGTGATTTGTGACACTTCAGTTCATTGGTAAAGCTTCCTTTTATCTCACAGTGCATAGGCTTTCATTTCTTTCACCAGAGTATGATGGTGGCAGAGTAGAGTCTACCAGTTTTTCACTGGGTCTCACCCTGGCTGGCCCAGGGGGACACCTTGCAGCCATTCTGGAACAGAATGTGACATCCTCACCACACCTGGATATGCCTTTACCTCTCCTAATTTCCAATACAGATGCAAAATGCAAAAATGTCACTTATGGTAGGCTTTTACCTTGAATATATCCTCAATGAGAGTACCCATCCTATGCACAGCATGTAAAAAAAAAAAAAAAATCCACAAAGAATAATCAGAGACCACTCAAAAAATCTGTATGAAGCAGGTACTTGTTATAAACCAGTATGCACTACGTCTTTGACTAAAGTTGAAATAATTTATTTAAAACTGGGACAACTGTGCAGTAGTACAGTTGCAAAATTTCTCTTTGTGTCCAAAGATAAGGATCTGAATGAAAGCTATCAAAATTTCAAGAGTTCTCAATCACTGACATAATAATACTGTGCTTACTTGTGTGATGAAAATTGCTGTTGGGAACCTGATAAATCTCAGTAGATGTTATCCAAGGTAATAACCTTGACCAGTTTACTTCTTTCTCACACAGTGCATTCATATTTAGATGTGGTATATCCAGGATATCATTTAGATTATATTCCTTCACATGCTAGCAATAAAGGAACAGCCTTCTCAAATAGTCTTTATCTCTTATGAATTCCATTTTAAAACAGAACTGATTGCTACAAGCATCTAAGCCTCTCCTCTCTTTTTTTCTTTCTGACTGTTCAGGCCAATAAGTTCAGTTTCCATGGAGGCAAAACCTGCTTTTTGTTACACACATGGAAGAGATATTTTGCACATACATGAACAGCTATCATGGTACTTTTCCCAGCTTGAGGCACAGTGTGGTTCCAACAGCACAGATGCTGGGCTGGAGTTCTGACAGAAGATGGAGCCCTGCGTGCCCCCTTTTATGAAAATACTGTACATAGGCATGTGAAATGCCCTTTTTATGATATATGCTGAGGAATGCATTCAGTGCAGGTGGCTGCACATAGAGCTCTGGGTGACAGAATCCCAGGAAGAGGCTGGGAACTCTGAGGCAAGAGTCATCACAGCCAGGTGAGGGACACCCAGAGATCCAGCAGAATCCAGCGACCCCCAGGGCACTGCAGCTGAAAGGGCTTTGATCCCAGCTCAGGTGGTGCAAGTGTGTGTGTCAGACTGGTCCTGGATGGTCAGACAGGGAAGTTTCCTTAACAGGTAACCTCTTCTGCTGATCTGAAAGGGCTTAATTCAGAGAGGGAATAGGGATGATGAATGTGGGGTGACTGGTGACTAAAGAAGGGGCCATAGGGCAAATACTGATCAATCTTGTCTCTCTTGCCCACCCTCGAGGATAGGTGCCACCATAGTCAGCTTGTACTGACTGTAAATGGGACCCTGGACAAATCTAACTTTGGGCAGAGTCCTGTCTTGCTACTGCTGCCGCTGTTCTGTAAGCTCTGTCCAGGAAGGAGAAGCTTTGAAGACTTTTTTCCTTCCAAGGTGTTCCCATTCTTTCCTTTTAGGCCAGGAAATTTTATCTTCAGTAGCCAGCAGCCTTGGCAGAAAAAAGGAATACTTGTATTCACATAAGAATGCTTCCATTTGCACATGAATATCAGCATCACTGTGAAGGGCAGGAACTCCACAATACCAATGATATCCAGAATGTCCTTGCATGAATAGTAGCAGAGAGATGATCAAGACAGAGAGATGATCACTCCAAACTGAAACACAAGGAAGAACATATGAAGCATTTGTGAAAATGCTCCTTTCCTTATATAGCACAGCTGCACAGCATTTTCTGTCATGCACTTGCTATTTATAAATCTTTGTAGAGAATTCCAGTTTGTTCTACTGACTCCTATGTAGTCTGAGTAATAATTTATAACAGCATAGACTGTCTGTATTTTGAGAAAGAGGCCAGAGCCAGAGTAAAGGTTGAGCCTGACTTCTGCATTTCATGACATTTGAGAACTTGATTTATCAACCTTAATGCTACATTAACATAAGTACAGAATTTCCTAGGAACTTCACATCAAATTTAAGAAAAAAAAAAGAAATTAAAAAGGTTTGAGTGTAAAATTATGGTAAATTATTTCCTCTGTATCTTGCATTGCTCTCACAGAGAAAACCAGATTGTGATTTGTAACTCTATTGTCCTATGACCTTGGAAGGAAGAAAAGATCTTCTCTTCAGCAAAATGCAGTTGCTGCTCAGAAGAATATAATGCTTTTCTCCTCAATGCATACTGATATCTGCCAGGGATGAAGGAAGGAGCAATCCATGCTCCAACCAGTTCCTCAGAGGTGGTGGACAGGCACTCAGCAGTGGATTCTAAGTGTAGGCTGTGGCAGGCTTCAGTGTTGGAAGATGTATGTGAATTTCTCAGTCACACTGGTCAGATAGAAAAGCTCTTAATTGTAGTGACAGCTCCTTAACTGTGGTGGTAACTGTGCATTATTTACTCTTATAACTACTGTGGTTGCTTATATGGGGAAAAAGTTTACATTCAAAAATGGATCCATAGATGTTGTAATCCTCTGTGATTTTGTTTTGATTTTACCACATTCTTCCTTTGGGAATAAAACAAATCCACTAAACACACAGACACACACAACATTTAAAAAAAAAAACAAACCCATGTTTTATTCTGAGATTTCCTAGGTTTTGATTTCTATGTTCAACTAACCCTTTTTAAAAGTTTATTTTATCTGCAAATAATAATAATAATAATAATAGTAATAGAAAATCAGTTAAATATCCAACAGGTATAGTTTCCTCCACAACTAATGAATCATCTAGGCATGTCTTCTGGGCTACTGATTTGCCTTTAGAAGAAAGTGAACATTTTATTCTCTCAGATAAATAGGATTGCAGGAGGTTAAACAGGCCACAGGAGGCTCCATGTTCAGTTCAAATTTCAGCTAGTAGAGCTAAGCAGAAAAAACCTTGCCAACTTTTGTGCCAGATTAATCCACTTAACTGCTACTTATTTCACAGCCACTTCTTGCCTACTTCCTATTGATTCACTGAGTGTTTGAATTTCCCCCTCTCCTTTCCTGTAGATGTGTTACTGGAGTTGGAATACTCTGAAGAAGGGAAGCCATGAATTGTTTTTAGCATTTAGGTCCCTGACTACAGACTCTTCAAGGTAAATCTGTCTACTTTACTTTTTCTTTATGAAATTTGGCTTACCAATAGCACACGTTTTTATATGCTGGACTTCTTAGTAATAGTTTAGAGGGGAACTTCATTAGACTTTAGGCGGACAAAGATACTGCATTTCTATTTTACCATGTATGTATTTCATCCCTTTTTTTTTTTCTCTTTCACAACATTTTTAGCCAACACCTCCACAGCAGTACCAGGCACTAATTATAAATATGATGTGCTTTGCCAGTTGCAGGAAAAGGCCTCTACAAATCCTCCTGACCTCAGCAGTGGTAGGCTGAGGCCAGCCAGGCAGCACTTCTATCTGAGGCAAGCCAAGGTGGCCAAGAAGTTCTGTTGCAGTTCTTATGGTTTGGAAATAGCTGGTTGATATTTGCACAGCCTAAGATCAAAATAAATATGCTACTGTGACTCAAAAACCTTATTAGTCCCCTGTTCAATTTGCTGCAGTCAAGGTAGGCCACCTTGAGATCTATTGCTGGAAATAACTAGTTTAGTTTTAGGGAAATAGCATTGATTAACCTACTGCTGCTGCTGGAGATTGATTTGAAGACACAAAGGAAGATAACTAGTAGTGTACACACATTTTCATTCTCTTCCAGCAGATTGACATGGCAGGTGTGTCAATACCTTTAGGAGTCTTTAAAATGCCAGAGGATCAGTGTTGCAATTACATTCTAGAATATTGCTACACTGTACATACTTTAGCAATTGCTTCCATTATTTCTGCCAGCATTCCCCAAAATGCTTCCTACGTTGTCCACATTGACTATACAAAATTTTCCAAATTGCTGCACTAATTCTGGTGAAATATGAAATAATTTTCTTACTTTCTACTGAGGAAGGAAAAGGAATTTTCTCACATAAGACACATGCTCAACACAGATACCTGGAGAAAACAGTTGTTATTATTATTGTATAGAGTAATATTGTACAGAGCACCCACAGTGTTATTCTCTTATGTGGTATATCATAGCTGCTTCCCCATCTATAATCAGTTTACCTGCTGTCTTCTGCTTTACCAGGTTGAGAAAAGATTGAAACAGCTTCAGCAAAATATCCCAGTCTGGCCCTTGCTTCTGTTTTCACTGAGCACTGCTATAGGGCCTTTGTGAGGTGTGTGCTGAAGGCTGCAAGAGGAAGTGATGGGTAAAGAAATAGAGTTCTCAGTCCTGCACATACTGTGTCTGAAATAATTGAAGACTTAGAAATTATAGATGCTTCAAGTAACACATTGCTTTATCACAAAATTCTTTTCAGGAACTGAAGCAAAAAGATTTTCATAGAATGGCTACCAAGAATGCAAAGCAAGTGGAAAGGACTGACTATGCTTTGTTATTAAGTCTATATAATTATTTTACACTTTTACCTGTCTTCTGCTGTAGTAGCTTCTTCCTTTCAAGATTAGCTGCCAGATATTCTGCTCTGTGTTAACCTGTATTTTCACATCCGTTTTATAACAAATAGGACAGAAATTTCCTCTCTGGAAAGGAGAACTAAAATTCGGTATCATGGAAGTACAAAAGGCAATTCCATTATCAAGGGATTCCTATGAACTTTTGCAACCCATTTTGGGATGTGTGGCACCTTCAAGTCACCATCTCTTAATATAGCTAGTAGGAAACTGTGACCTTCTTAAACTTCCTCTACCCTTGCATGCAGAAAAGCTATTAACTTGTACAGAAAGCAAGTATTTATATCCACAGTAGAGGATTCTAATACAGGCTTGTTTTTTCAGCAATGAATTAAACTACTTGATTTTGAACTGAAAGCAGCAGTATTATGCAATGCTTATTAGCCTTTAAATTTGTGTTGGAAAGGGATTCACTAGAGTTATCCCCCTTTTCCATGCTCTGACTTATTCCAGCATTGGTGCCTCTGAAATTAGCTATAAATGTCCTTGGCAGCTATGCAAACAAAGCTTGCTCCTGCAGCCTAGATTGTGTGAGTTGCTGAGCGCTGCTGGAGAGAGGCAGAACACCTTCTGCTGCCATTGTCTTCAGCACAAATTGACAATGACACATCACCCCTTGCACAGCTCACTGGGCTGCAGGGCTAGGTTTATAATTAATTCACAGGGTTTTTTATATGCCTTGTTCCAGACCATTGATGAGAAAAATATGCTAAAATCTGGTGAGAGGGAAAAAAAAAAAAAAAAGCGACAGCAATATCACAGGTTAAATCCTGAGCGTGTGTGAGTCAGCACAGCACAGCTGATTCCAGTGATGCTGTATCAATCTGTCCCTGCTGAGGTTCTGCTTAAAATATGTTAATGGCTATCAATTCAGAAGAAATACTTTGGATATACTGCTAAATAATGGCTTAGATGTCACAGCAAGAAACAATATCATGCCACTTATTATGCCATTTTAAAACAATATAAGCCATGTGTGAGAAATTAAATCTGTCACCCTGAGAAAGAGTTCAGGCTGTCAAAATGGTAATAGAAATGAAATTCAATTACCTACTTTCTATGTTACGCATGGTAATCCCCCAAAAAATACTAAAGGAAATTGAAGAGGAGATTATCTTGTAAAGTGCTTCTATATTATAATTATTATTTTAATTATTATAAGGAAAATATACAATTCTTCAGAAAATCAGATTAATTTTATAAGAATTGCAGCTGTTTGTCAGGCTAAAATTAGCTGCCACTGACCATGACCATGACTCTGATGGCAGCCACAGGCTCACTGCTGTAGATTTTCCTCATGCTCAGCCTTTCTGTGGCAATAGTCTGGGAAGGATGAGACTGATGCTGAGCTTTCAGTATCTCTAGAAGAAGGCAGCCACCAGGGAAGTAATTGTTTCATTGATCTCTGTGCTCTTTCCTTGCTGGAGCTGGTGCAGCTCCACCCTAAGTGTCAGGATCTCTTGGGTGGCAAACACTATTGAAGGGCCAGTGCCTCCCAGACTAGGTAGGAGCTGGCCTTCATTTTCCTGTATGACTTCTCTAGCAGTGAAGAGTGGAGCTCAGAGACTCTCCTTGGCCCAATTTCACTGTGCCATGAGGAGTGGAATGATGCAGCATGAGGTACTCAGAGATCCCATTTCATAGTGCAGCTTGAGGTTGAGCTATAGCCCATAGGCTAGCAACCAGCAGTCATGAAAACCCAGACCTCAATGTGTTTGCTAATCATCAAGATATTGCATAAGGGAAAAGAGGAGCTCAGTACAACATGCAGGATGAAGAGTCAGCTGTGATTCAGGCTCCTTTGTGGATTTAGTCCTAAAACAATGCATACATAGTCTGTATGTAAAAGTCAAAGATAAACAATTTCTTTCTATAAAGAAATTAGGATTCCTCAAGGCAGACATTTTTAAAAGCGATGATGGTATCAAGTGCCTGGGTTTTGGAAGAGTTTTGTTGGTTTTTTTCAGGTCGAGTTTGTACAAGAAAATAAGACAAAATAATCAAAAGGAAAAATAAGCTGAAAAAGAGGCTATTACCTGCTCATGCTCTCAAAGACTGATATTTCCTATCTTAACACAACTCTATAAGAGCCAGCACAGAAGACTGATTATATTTTACATGTCAAGAAAAATACTGAGAACAATGAATATTTCACTAAGTGTGGGATGAAACAGTATAGTGTGAGTTCAGGGTTATGTGTTCCCAATCTCCTTAATCAACTTCAAGATTTTCTGTTACCCCCTCAGATTCTTAAAGGGAACAAATTGGAAGTTTTGCCAGAGATTTTAAGTGTAGGTTGTGAATTGTGTGTGCAGCTCACATGGTGGAGAGGCAACACTGGTCAAGTAGCTCATGCATCTGAACCCATTTTGCCTTTGCACTATGGACTGCAGAGCACCTGGCCTCTAAGTGAGCCAGTGCTGAGATCTGTAATGCTTGACAAGGCTCCTGCTGATGCTTGAGCTAAACTGTTTACAGCTTCCTTGCTAATTTCTCTGCTTCTCTGAAGCCTCTAGCACAGAGATGCCCTGATTATTAATGACCTTCTTGTCAGCATCAAGAGGTCTTGGTGGTACTCGAAATAAATGGATACTGTTCAGGGAACCTGGGTCCTCATCAAATCTAATTGTGAATTACAGGGGGAGTTTGTACCATGATATGAAGTCAGACCCATTCTGAACAGGCCAGGCTCACTAGCAGAAGCAGACAAGCCACACCACAGGGTCTTAGCAAACCAGCCCCACAGACTGGCTGTGCTTATAAACCCGAGCATCACTTAACAAGGCTGATTTTGGGTTCACAGTATTTCTCTGTGTGTAGATGTACTGTTAGCCTAGGGCTGGCTTGGGGCAATCCACATGAGACTGCACTGCACTAGGCAAGTGCTTCCTCTTTCTCAGTATCTTCTGAGACTTCCCTGTATCCCGGTCACTTCACAGAGCTCTTGGAAATGGGTTTAATTTTATCTTCTTTGGCTCTCTCTAAGCACATTTTGCATTTCCTGGTTATTTGGTCACATGGAACTCAGAGCACAATCCCCATTTGGAGCTGAGTAGCCAGTCAGGATAAGAAAAGTTGCATGTTAATAACATAGCTGTAAAGAAATAATTATATAGAGCTAGATCATGGCCTCAAGGGCATGACTTGTGTTTGGAAGAGTTTTCATGGCGTGAGTTGAATGTTCTCTCACTTGGCATGCACAGTGGCATGGAAACTGCTACAAAAGCTGCCACATCAAGCCTCTGGTTGAGCCCTGACTTCCCAGAAGAGCAATTAGGTGCAGTGCTTGTGTCCCCCCAGACATCCACACTACGAGTTTGCCTGACCTCTGTGCCACAGGGAAAAGCTCCTTATTCCTCCCCCTTTGCTGTGGCATGGAGACAAGCCAGTGCATAACCAGTCCTGTTGTGACCAAACAGTTGTGCTAGGCTGGGGAGCTCCAGAGGAAGGAACAAGTACAGTAATTTCTAGTCCAAAAAAGAGGAAGAAACACAAGATCTTACTGATTTGTATCACTTCATATAGATAAATTTGTGGGGTTAAAACTCCCTCCTTGTTTAAGCCCTCATTGCAATGAAGTATTTAAGAACAGGAACAAAACAAGCACTGCAACCAAGTAAATCTAAGGCAAATCCTCACAGCTGAGATGTGGTCTGCACAATGCAGGAAACACGCTTTTAGCCTGGCTATTCAGTATGTCTTTCTTTGTTTGTTTGCTTGTTTTATACACTGAAAGATAATAATGGCAAGGCTCTTTGAAGACCTAGGGGAAGGTTTTAAGTGTGGCCAAGGAATCTGCTCTTTTTAAGCAAGAGTTGGAAGTACTGAAAATTGATTCTATTTTCTTAATATAAAGTTTGTGCAGCTTTGAGTCCTCAGCTCCAAGTGAACAAACAATGCTGATAGACATGCATTTGATGGAGTATCATAAAGGAACAGAAATGGAGAAATACATTAATTAGAAGTTAAATAAGTCAAAGTTCATACTTAGTTTATATTTAAATGTTGAATTTCACATAGGAGTTTCATTAATTTCATTTTGCTGCTTTTCTTATAGCCTCGGAAGGTCTTTGGAACTAGACAAGTTTAAATTAGATTTAAAATATTTTCATTTTAGAAATTCTCTGACATGACAGATTTAGTGGATATTATGCATTGTATGTGCTTTTTATAGTTGTATCTGTTTTATTTGGTTTTGGTCATGTTTATGTAAAGTTTCCTGTTTATAATATTTCTTAGATGCCTATCCCTCAGTTACTTTTATGGGGGTGTTATATGATCTAATTACATTTTCAAGTAGAGATTTTAATTATCTGTTTTTATAAGACGTAATTATAATGTGATACTGCAGGACATTGCAGCCTGTGTCCTGCAGGCAGCCTTCTATGAATTCAGAACAATCAATTTTACATCTTACATCTGAAAACAACAAAAAGGGCCAGCAAAGCAGCATCACAGTCTGTCTTGAGAGTATATTCAAAGCAACAAAAACAACAATATGCTTCCATTTTGTAAGTCCTCTCTCAGCCCACTTGAATGTTCTCAGCTCTTCTTTCTGGTGTAGATAAAAATTTGCCAGGTGATAGCACGCCCATCAAAATACATGAAAGGAAACAAGACAGGCAGCACATCAAACTGTAGCAGGTTAAAGACCTGCATTGGCATGGCTATTTTCTTTGTCAGCAATAGCACAACCCATCCTTTCATTAACACTCTTTATAGTTAGAGGACTTCTTCCTTTCTGATTTTTGCAATTTCAGTGTTGCTGCTTGGGTCTTTGAGCAACCTTGTTGAGTGGAAGGTTCCCTAGTCCATGGCAAGAGAGTTGGAACTAGATGATGATCTCTAAGGTCCCTTACTGTGTTTAGTTATTCATGGAAACACACATGCATATTCCAGAGCAATTCAATAAGTGAATGACTTCCAACGTGAAGAAATAATTAAAGTAAATTCCAGAAATCTCAGCATAAGAGAGACACATGGACAGAAAACACAGAAGGCAGAAATTGATAAAAAATTGCTGGGAGGACACCACATTCAAATACCTTAATGACATGTTGGTGTAGTATGGCAGATTTTGAAAGCCAAGGCCAGAGAAAATTCATCAGCAGATGTAGTAGACAGCCATGATCAAAGTCATGATTTTGGGAGTGGGAAAGTACGTCATTAGTTCTTTATGAAATCCTCTCTCACAATAAAAGCAAGATATCCTGCTAAAATTCCATTTATACCTTTTGTTGCTTAATTATTCTGCCAATTCCTAAAAGTAAGGCTAGCACTGAAATTCTTGTCAGTCAAAGATTTGCAATACATAGAATAAAAAAGAAAAGGAAGCAAAGAAATGGAAGTTAAATCTCTAAGCTTTGCCATCTGTAACCCAGCCAGACTTTCTACCCTATGGCTTGTCATAGAACAAATCTGTACATAAAGTGAAAAAGCAATAAGGGCTTTACTGATATTTATTTAAGATATTTTCGTGCTATGTACACGGATACAGATCTCTAAAGATTTGTCAACATTGAAATTATCTTGCAGATTACTACTAAATGAGTTGATATTTTACCACAGAAATACACTTGAAAGCAGAAATAGTTCATTTGGACACCCTCCTCTTTTTTTTTCCCAGTTAATTAATGAAAACTTGTTTATTTCTTTATTCACACTTGGAAGTAGCAGGTAAAATAACTCACAATAAGTAATTCATTCAACAAAATTTGCCAGTCTTTTCTCTGCTGCCCATGAATTGCCACAAATATATGAATTTTAAAAAGCACTTAAGATTTCAAACTCTTAGCATATTTCACCAGATTATATGAATAATTCTTACCATTTGTATCAGTAAAAAAAATAGTATTACAGATTATAAGTGGCTTCTATAAACAGAAATGAATTAGAATGTATCAGATAACATTTTTAGTACTAGCAAGTTTTTTCCTAGTGAGTATTTATATCTTGACTAGTAGTGAAAAATACTAAGTGCAGTCCATCTAACCTGAAACCAGCTCAGGTACTTCTCCAAGGATGTGACTGTCATGGAGCCAATGCTAACAAAGGCCAACAGCCCAAGTATCCATAGACAAGGCTGGGCAGGATTTCTGAACTTTATTACCTTGCCCTTGGCAGTCAGGCTGGCCAGGCCATGGATAGTTCAGGTAAACAAGGTGTGCCCTTTGTCTGCACCAGTTCACACAAAGTCACTCTGGGGTAAATTTGAGCTCCAGCAGCAAGGATGAAATGCCCTGATGTGCTCTGTCCAAGAAGGAGCCCTGGGTCAAAGACAAACTTGTTTTTTGCAGTAGACGTATATCTCAGCAATATTGAAAACTTTACTATTACTGAAAATCAGAAGCCTTCTTAGAAAGAAGTCAAGAAGTGCAGGGAGTATTTTTATTGTTAGAACTATTTACTCATACACAGCCTGGCAAAAGTATGGTAATGCAGCATCTGGAACATCCCTGAGGGAAGTAATCTGAAGAGCCACTTTCTTGAACATGTTTTCTACACCTCTTGTTTAACTACTTCACATACTCATTTTCCAGTCATCATATTCACATTAGCTAATAAATTAAAACACTGGCAGCATAAAAGAATATTATCAAGTTTGTACAGACAGTTATTAGCATATTTACCATGGCCAAATTGTTTCACTTGATTTATTTCTAAGTCAGAAACAGTTTCAGCAAATACATCAGCATTCCACCTCAACAAAAAGTATTTATTTTCTCCTTAGCAAAGAATCAAGTTGATAATATTCTGAATAATATATTATCTATATCCATTCATCCATTCACCCAGAACTCAATTCTCTTAGGCTGAGCAATGTTTTAGGTTTAAATTTCCCTGTTTGCATTCCTCTAAGGGTAAAAAAAATCTTTATAAAACACTGAGTCAAAAGGGCTTATTTTCACCCAGTATTGGGAAGGGATTTCTCATTCCCTTAAGCAGGTAAATTTGTATATATTATTTTACCACTTAAATCTGTGTCCCTTAAGCTCTTGTCTTGCAGTTACTCCAGCACCTATTTCAGTATTAATCCTACCACTTACATTTTGCCCTCTAGACCTTCTACTGCTTGGCTTTTACAACACTTCACATTTTTCACATTCACATTCAGAACTTCTATTGCCCTTCTGTGCATTCAAGGCTTTGGGTTTCATTTTATTAAAGGGCCCTTTTTGAGAGAGTGGTATTATTCAACTCTTAGCTTTGTCTATTGTAGGAACATATGGCACACTATTTCTCACCCTTGTCAGTATATGCAGTGAAGAGGCTTTTTGGGTTTTTTTAAAATGAACATAGTTTACTGGGTTTCCCATTGCTTTTGAGATTACACACCATCCCTGAAAAGCAAATGCAGCAATCTGTGTAACAGCTGTATAAATCAGCAGATGAAAATAAAAGAGAGGTGTAGGAAGAAAAAAAAAATACAACACATGGGGCGGTCAAGACCTTGAGGAAAAAAATATTGGGCAAATAAGAGGAGTGAAAATAAACAGGATACAAGAGAGCAGCCTGAAGCAAACAAAGGAAGCTGAATTGAACCTCCCTGCAAGGTGAGATAGTTGCTTACCAGAAACTGTGGCTGGTCCTCTGACTACATTCAACATATTGTCCATTGTGCAAGAGATTGCCCCTCCATTAGAAATACATTGAACTACAGTTCTTGTTCAGACTTGAAAATAAATGCATGAGCAAAAGCTTTGAGGCCTGATATTTTGAAAGGAGCAACATTCTCTTTATACACAGGTAAACTTTAAAACTTAGGACATAGCTATAATCTATACTTCCTGAGTGCCTGAACTCCTCACACAGGGATTCCTCACAGCTGCTGAAAAAGGCTAAAGTGCAGATAACCACATGCAGAGACACAGCTATTGCTTTCTATCTTTTCTGATCTTTTTCTTCATGGGAGTCTGGCTTTTCCTTCTGCTTCACAAGTTTACACTGTTCTCTGGATGACAAAGTGTATGTGGGTGGCAGAGACAGCTCCAAGATGGAACTCTCTGCCCAGACCATCTGAAGGACAGTGTGTCCTGCCAAGGTGACTGTGCAGGTGGCACAGGTAGGTGATGAGTCTGGGCTTGGGAGCAGCCTTGGAACAGTCAGGCAGAGTAGGCAAAGCCAGAAAGGACACTGAACTCACCAGTCATGGGGGAACTGCAGATGGAGAAGGTGTAGCTGAGATCTTCCAGGATCTCCAGACTCTTTTGCTCTTGGATTATCCTTCCTTACTGAAACAGGAGAAGCACCAGGGTCAGTTAGAAAGAGAAAGAAGGCATTCAGAAAGCTCACAGTGCTAAATATGTGTATATGCATAGACACATCATTCAAAATTTACAGAGGCAAGTGTATATAAATTGCTGTATTTTGAAAAGAACCTTTTCTCATAGAAATGGGGCACATAAATTTAAAAATCTAGTTTTCTTTTGCTTTTCTTAAGCCAAATGAAAGCGAGCTAGAATGTAACCATGCTGGAAAAAAGGAATTTGCATCCAAGGAAGGCATTAGTAAGTGAATACAGTTTTCATGTGATTGCAGTCATAAGAAGAATAATGGACTGTGGCTCTATTGTAGTTTTCTTCTGCAATAAATTGCAGAAACAGTTCTTCCATCCTTATTTGTTTCCTGGACATTGCAGTTCTTTAATTCTTTGGGAACATTGTAGATATAGCTAGCAAGGTGTAAAATATATCTACATTTACCAACAGGTGAAATCTTTATCTTTCGTCTAAACAATACAAATCTGGTCATTTATGGAAATCCATGAAAATTTAGTTCTTGTAGAATGTGTGAGTCATGCAGTTGAAATGCTTATGAATAATAATTGCTACTCTCTCATAGCTCTACTAAAATACTTTACTGTCTTCACTCGTACTCAGGTCTGCAAATTGCAGCCAACCTCAAATGTTACAATTGTTATATTTACCTGTAGTTTTCAGTCTCATGCTTATTTTATTGCTATTTTTTATTAAACTGCATTGTACTTAATTTGTCAATTACTGCTAAAGCTCATAAAAATCATCTAGTTCAATTACTCCTCTTGTTGCCCTACCTGTAACTATGTTCTAAAACCTTCAAATTCAAACCCCTTCACCATGTGAAAAGACAAATTTCTATTCTAGCTACACACCTGTGACTCTATTCCATCACTCAGATTTGGAAGCCTCCTCCAAGGCATCAAGTCAAAAGCAGTGTTCTCCAGGGGGTCAGTGTCAGAAAGCACAGAAAGCTCAAAAATCCCAGGTTACTGGCTTCCAACAGGTTCCCTTTGTGGCTGTTCACACAGTCTTTTTTGGTTCTGTGAAAGAAGAGAAAGTACCTACTGACTGCAGACAGAATAGACATATTCTAAAATTCCAGAATTTTTAAATAAAAAGCCCCAACCCTAAGAAAAAAGAAACCTTAAAAATAATAATAATAAAAAAAATTTAAAAAAGGAAGCATGTGCTAAATTTTGATGTAGTTATAAGTCTAGTAAGCACAGCACCTTAGCAGCACTAAATGGTCTCTCTGGACAGCTAATTGTAGTTCTGGAAACAGTTTGAAAGAATAGGACATTTCCAAAGCAATGAAAAAAGTACCAGCCTCCTTCCAGGTTTAAAAAAAAAGGGAGAGGTGACATTAGCAAATGAAGTGATCATTTGACTTGACCTTTATTATTTTCAAAACAATGAACCTATTTGTATTGGCTTTCCATGCCCTACTTTAAATGTGTCCTACTAAAATCTGAGGAACTACCGAGTATAATGTACAGATAAAATAAAGGCAAGTAGAAAAACATTCTAATAAAAAACATGCTAATAAAAAAAAATTGAAACTAAGGAAAATAAATTAATTTTCACATGTAGAAGCAATGAAACATCTATTAATTAATTAATTCATTTATTTATTTTGAATATCAAAATGATCACCATGAATTGATATAAATTCATATGAATTTATATAAAAGACAAAAACATTCATTGTAAAACCTGCAAACCCCGAGTATGTGCCAACCTGTGTGTGCAAAGCTAGGGGATCTTGTGCACTCACACAGTATGCAAGATGCAAATCAAGCACTGGCATCCTTCACTTGCCATTTCTATTAACAAATGCTCAGAAGCTGAGTCAGGGAGGTCTTTGAAGATTCAGTCTGTCCAAATGGCAAATAAGTAAGAAGTGTGACATTAATTTCTAAGCAAAGCTTCCTTCTGCCTCATCCCTTTCTGAGATATGGAGAAAAGACTTTCAAGGCTTTAAAATTAATGTGTTTAAAATGTCAGGGAAACTGGACTGTTGGATCTGTTGTATATTTCATTCCAGTAGGAGTATAGAGCTATTTATATGCATAAAGGAATGCAATCAGAGGAGAGTGGTTTATGTGTTTGCATAAACACATGAAATGGAACTCTTAGAAACTCACAGGATCACACACAGAATGGGTCAGGTTGGAAGGGACCCCGTTGGGTCATTTGGTACAATCTCCCTGCCCAGGCAGGGAAAACCCCAGAGCACACGGCACAGGATTGAGAGCAGATGATTCTGGAATATCTGGAGATTCCCCAGCCTCTCTGGACAATCCATTCCAGTGCTCAGTCACCCACACAGTAAAGAAGATTTTCCTCATGCTCAGGAGGAACATTCTGTGCATCAGTTTCAGCCATTGCCTCCTGTCCTGTTGCTTGGCACCACAGAGCAGAGCCTGGCTCCATCCTCCTGGCCCCTCCCTGCAGATACTCACAGACATTGATGAGCTCCCCTCTCAGTGCCTCTTCTGGAGGCTGAACAGCCCCAGCTCCCCCAGCCTTTCCTTTTTGAGAGAGATGCTCCAGTGCCTCAATCATCTGTGTTACCCTTCCCTGGAGCCACTGCAGCAGCTCCATGTCTCTCTTGTCCTGAGGGGCCCAGAACTGGACTCAGCACTCCAGATGTGCCTCACCAGGGCTGGGCAGAGGGGCAGGGTCACCTCCCTTGAGCTGCTGGCAATGCTCTTCCTAATGCACCTCAGAGTACCACTTTCCTTGCTAGCTCCTTTCATTCTCTCTCCTCTAGTTTCTTGTCTTTGAAATAGCTTCCCATCTCAGCTGTCCTTCATGTCTTCCTATCTGCTTTTCTAAATAAAATGTATCAGCAAAAACTTTCTTTCTGCTGTCCTTCAAACCTCCATCATTTGCCCAAGGCAAAGAAGAAAGGGTATAACTTGTAACCCAGTACATTAAATTGTACAACTGCCTTCACAAAAGCTTCTCTATAATGATAATAATTCTACTATTTAAAATGTAAAATTAAGGATATACCATTGCAAAAGGTGGGTATATATATATATATATGTGTATATCTTTATATATATATATGTATATCTTTATATATATAAATATATAGCAGCTGTGTGTGGAATTAGTTAAAAAATTAATTCATTTCATCTTTTTTTGATAAACACTAGTTTTGTTTCTCCTCTCTCCTTCCTCAGACACCAGAGGCATCTTGACTCACACTATTTGCATATCTACTCTCTAATGCAAATAGTTCAGCAATGAGCTCAGCCTCTCTGCTAAGCCTACAGGGAGGAAGGATTGGTGGTAAAAAGGAAGTGTAGTTTGAATCATAGTTCTTCATTTTGCTCGATAAAACATCAGGATATGTGGCTGAAAAATGGGCAGCCTTTTCTTTGTGAAGTGAGCATCGAAGGTCGTACAAACAGAAGTCATCTGTTTCCCATTTGTCACCCTTTCACCACAGCATGGGGGCTCTGACTTGTTGAAAACTTTAGGAATCAAGCTGTACACAGGTAAGATAAAAGACTCAAAATGCAGGACTGTTTTTCTGATGAGAACTTTTGCTGGCCCTTTTTTCCCCCTCTCCCACCAGAAGTCCTGTATGGGCAAGCAAATACCCACTGCCAGTGTCCCATCTCCCTTCTGATCTCAGTCCCCATGGAGCACCAGCCAGGCACCCAGCTGAGGGACCAGCATCCCTGCAGGCACCTCTGACTGCCTGGCTGCCATTACCAAGCATGTTTGGGAAACTGCTTCCAGGCACCTACCTTCTGACAGCTAATTCTCACCAACTGCATTATGCCTCACTGCTAATCTACCACTTGATCTATTTATTTGTCCATTTGCTGACTCATCTCTCTTTCCATTGTACCTGATGAATTAACTAGCACGGCTAACTCTTCCCCTGATATGTCTGTCCACCACTGATCTGCTGAATCAATGCACTTCTGTTTGCTTTTCTGTTCCTCTAGGTAGCTAACTCAGAATGTAACTCATTCCCTTCCTTTTAAAAAGGCACTGCTGCTGAATCTGCTTCCTTAGCTAATTATTTGATTTGCTAGACTCCTTTTGTCATCTGCTAAACTATGCTTTTGACTCCTTGAGCCCTTCCCTGTAAACTTATGACCCTGTACATTAGTTCTCTCATCATCTCTAGCACTATTCCTCTCTATATGCTCTCTTTTCTTGGTACTTCCTTTCTCATACTTTCTTTCACCTCATTTGTCATTCACACTGTCCTTCCATTTTGTCCCTTTGACTGCCCACACCACACCACACTCTTGACTACCCTTTTGACACCCAAAGCAGTCCTTTCCTTCCTATATCAGTCCATTATTCTCAGCAGAATGTATAAAGTTAATGTAATTACATGAATTATCCTTGTAATTACACTTCAAATGTAGTTTTTTGATACTTGTAATTGTCATGAATCCACAGGTTGGAAAGTCTGTAATCTGACCAGCAGCAACTGTACAATGCAGCTTAATTATTGAACCTGGAGAGGAGCATTTGTATGAAGCAGAAGACCTGGAGGATAATATAATAACTCAATGAAAGTACATGAATCCCTAGTAATAATTCACAGAAAAGCAAAGCAAAAGCTAATTACCAGAGCTGATGAATAGATAATTTTAAACTTGTTAAAATACCCTGAAGCACTCAGGCTGCAAAACAAGCAGCTTTTCCTTTTGCAATAAAGTAGAAAATTGAAAGCAGTTATATTTTTTCCTGTCTCTCTTCTTTTTTAAAATTTTGTATTTTCATTTGTTTCTGAATGTAAATAAGGGACTAATCAAGTTTATACCTCTCTTTTCAACCTCTGAATAATTTTGTAAAATGCCTATAAGTTTTAAAAGTTACCCAGAGGAAAAATAAAGTTGGTGATTTTCCTACTTGGTAACTTCTCAAAAAGTGGTAGACAAGTATCAAAGTCAGGAAATCCAAGGTCTGACAGATTCTGAAGAAAACAAAATTCTTGGTAAATTTGTTTTATTTAAAATAAATTCATCTTCTTCAAAAAAAAAAAAAAAAAAAAAAAAAGAAAAAAAAAAAGAAAAAGAAAACAAGTCCAAAACAATAAGGTTTTTAGAAAATACTTGTCCTTTTAATTTAATTCCTAACTGCAATGCACTATGTAGAAAACTGAAGTCACACACTCATTCAAAACTTAAAGATATTGAGTAACCCTCTCCAATTTAATTGAAATTTTGATTTTGGAGATTTTAAAAGATACAATATTTCCTTTTCTTTTTTTCTGGCACTGAGCCAACTTATGAAATCTCAATAAGTTTTCCACAATACATTCTTTATCCAGCTTTAGTGATGCATAAGCACTGCAGGTCATCCTTTCTGCCTTCTGTTATTCCAACAAATACTTACTTTACCTAAAAAAATTCCCTACATTTCTTGCAAAAAGAAATCTACTTGATATTACTTAACTTCCTACGAAGATTTGAAATTTTCAATTTTCTCTGCTTTCTGAATTTCAATTTCTGAATTGAAAGCAAAATGAGAAGAGTTGAAGCTGTATTGATTAGTATTTATTTTTAGCTTGATTACCTTATGAACAAATAAATAAGACATTAAGGTGGTGGGACTGATAAGTCACTCACTGCCTTTTGGAATTCAGTATTTTTTTTACTCTCAGTCCATATCCTTTTCTATTGAAAACTCTAATTTATTTTAATGATAATTTTTACTGGATGCCCCAGCCACAAACACTTTCAGGAAAAATGGTTTCGATTTTTTCTTCCTAATTATTTTCAAGACTGATAAATATGGTTGATAGCTGAGAGGAGCTGAAGTTCCAGGGAACCAATATTTTTCCACAGAATCAATAGCTTTTTAACAGAGCACTAGTATTGCTCTTTCATTTATAACATATTGGCAAATCAGAGAATAAGCTGAGTTGGAAGGCACCCAAAAGGAACAAGGAGTCCAGCTCCTGCCCCTGCACAGCAACATCCCCAAGAATCACCATACCTTCCAGTGAGTTAAAATCTCCTCACTTTTCTCTCTGTGAAAATCATCATTTCTAAATATCTTACCATTATTCTTTTGGGTTTGCATTCTTTAAAAGGGTCATTCTTGAATAAAAAAGAAAATATGAAAACACTCTAGAAAAACACTTTCTATTATTTTCCACTCAATTTCAGAATGCCTAATGAGGACCTGGTAAAACACATGAATGTCTGGTTTGGTGCTGATTTTAGGTGTGAAAGTAAATTGAAGAAAAGCTGTTGTCATGTGAAGATATTGAGAAGCAGAGCAGCCATTAATACAGATAAGAAAGTCTATTTTTACACAAGGGTAAACAAAAAAGTGTGCTTCACATATAAATAAATATCTGAGTCATAATTAGTGAGATAAAATTAATTCTCATAATAGATTTAGGTATATGTTTATTGCAACTTGATTCAAGATGCCTCACTCCAGATACTAAATTCTGATTCACTGGCACTAGATCCATTCCAAGGAACTCCATCCAAAGAGCATTTCCTGATTTGTACTGTGGAGAGAGACTGAAAACTCTCACTTTAAACAGAGAACCTGTGGATAATAAGCCAGTTCTACAAAGCAAGCTGAACACTTAGTGATCCACCATATCCCAGGTAAACCATAGGAGCTAATGTAGAGTGCTACTGCTTGCAATCAATAACTTATAGGGTGCAGTGCAGTGTTTGGAAAAGGATGATTTAGAAAAGAACAGGTGGTGGGGGGCTGGAGCTGCACATGGATTCATTGTGTCTCAGAGCAGAAAAGGTGCTTATGCATGCTCAAACAGAGTAGAGGTGAGTAGAAGTGGAAAAGGCACAATTATTGTAGCAATCAGAACACTGCAGTCAGTAATATACTGTGTACCCTGTGAAAACTACCCTTTGGAAAACTAGTAAATAGGAGCATGTATAAATATAACATAGAGGTTTTACAAGTAGTTTTCTGTTTTGGAAGATGAGTCTTCCAGCTGGATGCTAAGGAAGTTTTATGTATTTAGAGAAGGCTAAGTGAAAAATTTATCTAATTTACTCAGAACCATTAAATCAAGATAGGATGCCTTCTCAAAAAATCATTGATTTTGGTCATCCAAACCAAATTAGTGGAAGAACTGTTTGGTGAAATTTTGCGTCCTTTGTTATAAAGAACAGATATAAGAAAAAAATAGAGAAAGGAACAGGCATCATTCAATTTTTGCACCATTTACTAGCACCAAATATTATGTTTATATTTAGCACTATCCTCAAAGCAGGTTGTCAGCCTCCTGAATTCCTGAAGTCTCTACCACCTTGTGTACTGACTCCTCTCTGACTTTCCCATGCTTCTCTATAAAAGAACCTTCACTGATGCTTTGGAATGGGATTTGTCAGGGATGTGAGCAGTGTCTGCATGCAGAGCTGCAGCACTTCTCCTAGGCCAGGGGAGTATGGACAGACACAGTTGTGCTGTCAGGGATGCCTGTGGCTGAGCTGTAATAGCTGCTATCAATAACTTTGAAATCTGAAGAAAAGCTAGACATTATTATAGTTTTAGATCTGTGAAGAAATGTGCCTTGTCAAACAAGGATGGTGTGATTGTAATTGTTCTGTAATTTAAACACTCGCTCCAGTGAACACACAGATCCTCCAATTGCCTGTTTCATTCTTTCTACAGTTTTCTGGCATGTTTGCAGGTAGCTGTGCAGCAAAACACACTTTTTTCCAAGTATTTTAAATTCTCAATATAGGTTAGAAAAATAACCCCAGAACTGAAGTTTTATTTTTGTTACTGCCTTCAAAAGCATCTTCTTTGCTAAATTATTCTGACCTCTGAGCATAATTGTCACATTTTTCCTTCTAGTCATTACTGGAAATAGTTCATGTGTGTATTGTATTGTGTTGATTTTGGCTAGGATAGAGTTAATTTTCATCACAGTATCTGGCAATATTGATAACAGGGATGTTTTAGTCATTGCTGAGCAAAGCCAAGGCCTCTCCTGCTCCTCACACCGTGCCAGGTGTTGGGAGTGAAGGGGCACTATTATATTAATTTCTAATAACTTGGGAATTCATTTTGTAAAACAAGAGAAACAGTAAAGCAAAAGCCAATGACCATAGGCTGCAGCTTGGAAGAGTCAGCCTGGGTAGAAGGAAAATGACTCTTAGAAAAATGCCCCGCTTTGAGCCAAGTCACCAGGAAAGCCATAGAATCTCCATCAGTGCAAGTTTTCACACAGAGCCACGTAAATCTTATGTGGCTTGGGCTCCTGACAGCCTACAATTTCTGTTCAAAGATCTGACTAGATGAGCTCCAGTGGTCTCTTACAAGTCCTAGAATCTCTTGTTATCTTGAAAAGGCCATGCAAAAAGGTACCATTAATTCACTTGACCTGAAATATTATGAATTAATTTACTGTTAATTTAATACTGTTGTTCATCTTTGCTGACAGTTAATAAAAAACACATAATACTGAGCATCCCCAAAACTTTGGACTCAGTGTCTGCTGCTGTAGGAGATCTATGAAGAATCTGCAACACATATTTTATTGCATATGCAGTCTTGTTCTTATCACTCCACATTTCTAGATTCCTCAAAATATTCAGCTGCATATGGCCCATCTTTTCTCTTTCTACCTGTAATTTATTGAACAATCTGAGGAAGCATTCAGAAAAGAGATAGAAAGCACCATGTCACCTTTCCCTCTGAACAGCTTTGAATTACTTTCCTGTAATCATTACTGCAGATTAATGCCATCAAAGAGCAGTTCTGCAGGAGATAAAATGAACAGCCTCTGATAAATTTATCATTATAGCAAATCACACCAAGCAGGATTTCTTTCCTCAGCCTGCAGAATGTACAAATGATTTTTTTTTTCCTTTAAATTTTAAAGGTTTCCCTAGCAGGCAAGGGCAACCTGAAAGTCAGTATGAAAGTCCTGAAGGCATACTATTCTGGCCATGTTGGGGGAAGCATAATGAAATATATCTGCTTAAAATTTGTAGTGCTACACTGTATCACTGTGTTGAAAAGGAACCCATATAAATTTAACCTTCTTTAATGAAATGTTTATTGCCTAAATGATGATACATGTGGGAGCAGAGGCCACTAGGGAATTATGTATAATTTCGTGGTTTTATTTTCCTTTATCCTAAGTCATCATCACTTGCATTAAGTAGGATTTAGCAAGCTTCCTGGCTGCACTGTGAAAAAAACCAGAGACACAGTCAGGGTCACCAGGTTTCTCTGCAGAGTAAAATCTGCTGCGCATGCTTCTCTGTCTTTTATCTCTCACCTGCTCCTTTAGCCATTAAACATTAACAACTATTGAGTGACTCAGAAGAAGGGCAGGAGGCACTTCTGGAGGAAGTTCAAGTACTCTGATGATGAGAGCAGTACTAGCAGTGGAACAGCACAGGAGATATGCTAAGCTGCATACTGAGGCACATTCCTCATTCTGCACAAAAAGAGGAGAAAGAAGATCAGTGTTAAATAGAAGAGGAGGAGTGATCACTTTGGCTGAGATAAAGGTACAATGCAATCAATGGGATTGCACTAATAAATGCCATGGATCTAACATTTGGTACTGTAAAGACAAAAAGGACTTATTATAGGACTGAAATCTGAATTAGAAAAGAGCACCTGAAGCAATGTTTGTGCCTTTGCATAGTTTTTTGCAGTCTCAGTTGTATGATTTATTTGTTGGTGACTGTGGAGAAGCTGACCTGAACCCCAAGGAGCCTTCTGCAGCCCAGACCCCAGCTTTCCTACAGGCAGCAGCAGAAACACACTGCAGCTTCCCTTGCCACCACCTCCTGTGTTCCACCCTATTTCTTCATGACTCTTCTCTTTTTTCCTGATATGATAGACACGTAGCACACAGTAAAGTTCATTAATCTATATGGCTGCTAAGTGATAAAATTGTTATGACAACACATGTACATTACTTTATGCCATGTTGGTGTACACTATCCTTACAAAGGCAGTAATGTTACAGCATGTAACACTCTACTATGGAATCCCTTGTACTGCATTTTTGTTCAATGCTTCATTTTTCAGTTATGTATAACTCAGAATAATTCTCTTTAATCTGACATTGATTCAATTTTATAGCTTTCTTTGACATAATTGAATTGGATAATTCTGTCAAAATCTCCTAGCCATTTTTGATCTATCCTCAAACATAGTTAATCAAAGCATGCTTCATTGGTTTAAGAGAAATAACCAAATAACTTTGAATTTTGTGATTAGACCAGTCAAATTCCTGTTATATTTGCTAGTTATATTGTCTTCAAAGAGTGTATGTAGTTTTATATCTTAGAAGACAGCTGAGTTGCAAGGAGCTAGCTGAGAGAGGAAAATATTCTGTGTGCCCTCTTGCTGTTGCAGCTCTTTACCTTCAGGAGAGGCCCTGGGAAGAAATGGGGCTGGAGAAAGGATCTTGGTGTATTATAAGACTGAGTTCTAAATCCTGGCTTTAGCACCATCTCAGTATACAGCTAAGAACAAATTATTTTACCCCTTGGATTTCATCTCCCCTGTGTAAAATGTGGTTAATAGTATTTACAGCCCTTGCCTGAGTCTTTCACAGGAATCATGGGGTTGCTAATGAAAAAATATATAGCAAGACACCATACTGTGAACAACTAAGACATTGCAATATCAGAATATACTGTAAAAGAAGCACACCAGTTTCCACAACAGAGTATGTCTTTGCACAGATTACATTTCTTTATTAACTCCATTTCTGTTGATGGACACCCTGAAAGTATGAGAGTAAATAGGTGAAAGCAGACCAGAGTTTTCAGCTCCAGGACTAATTCCAGCTTGTCTCTCTTCCCAAAAATCAGAATTTTAGTTTAGATGATCACAGAAAAGTCTGAAACTGCTTTCCGCCTTTCCTGTGTTTCTCTGTTGCCCAACAATGCAAGGCAAAGAAATCTGACAGGGTAAAAAGGGCTTTCCAGTTACTGCATTTGATTTAATTAATATTCAGTTCATCTTTGCTTAGCTATTATCTTGGCATATCAATATCCTTATCTCATGAAAGATGGCCCAGACAGGGGTGGGCTTAGAAAGTCAAGGAGGTTCAACTTTGCATGTTACTAGTCTCCTTAAAGAATGAAAAAATTATGTTTTGAAAGTGTGTGTACTCAAAGTTTCAGCCTTTTGGTTTTTTTTTTTTTTAATACAAGAAATGAAACAGTGTGAGGTGTCTATTCCTGGATAACTCTATCCTTGCAGGTATTTACTTCAGTAGTTATACCCAGTCTCAGTGCTGTTGCTGGCTTCTGCTTTGTTGTCACGTCCCTCTGTTTTTTGTGGATTTGATTTTCCTTTCTGTCCGTGCCCTTGAAGTTTTTCTCTTTCCTCTGACCTAGTCCTTGACACTGACACTTGCCATGGTTTAGGAGCAGCACTCCCTACTTTAGTGCCCTCCCACACATACTTGTTCCTCTCCTCCTTCTGGTGGGAGATACAAAAGGCAGAAATTACAAATCGAGATTAAAACAATTTACTGGAAACAGCAAAGCAGTAAGAAAACGAGCAGTAACAGCAACAATGCTAATATCAGCAGGGTACAGAAGAGAGGGCTTTTTACTGGCAGAATGCTCACTGAGCTGAACCCCAGCATGGGACCCCCTGGCATGACTCCAGAGACAATGCACCAAAGGGCACTCACACCCTCCATGCCCAAATTTTTCTTTCTCATAGCAATCCATGCCCACTTCCACTTCAGAAGTAATGACTTCTTCCTTCTATCTCCCAGCCATGTGTGGTACAGAACAACAACCCAGACATGCCCACATGCCTTCAGGCTCACCCCACCACAGTTACTGAGGAAAAACTAGCTCTGTCCTGGCTGAAAACCAGCACAACACTGCAACCCAGAAAGGTCTTTGGCAGACTGTTAAGTAGTTCAGGAAGCTCTGGGAGGGGTGTTTGACAGCAGAAGGGTTAGCACTGTTGAAAGCTGGTGACTCAGGGAACAAATCTGGGTCCAGTTGGTGTCTTGAAATTTTTAAAGGGAATTTGTCTTGCTCATGGAAACTTTTCTCTCGCAATAATATAATGTATCTCATTAAATCAGGATAAGACTGCTCTCTGTGCCATGCCCTGATCTGATATAGTATTTTCAAATCTAGATTATTTTATTAATGGTTTTTCCCTCATTAATTTCATTATATAGAAAATTAAATGAAGGCAAGCAAATGTAAAAGTTAACCATATTTTCCTATTAAGGGATGTATATGGTGTATTTAGTGAATATGCAGAGGTGAGCATAAACCAGTTTTTGGTCATTGTATAAAGAGAACTTGGTCAGAGAACTGTATCAACATTTTGTTCAGTATGAGGCACAACTCCAGGTGAGCCTGGGTCATATTTTTAGTCATACCAGGCTTTTTAACACGTCAAAAAAAACCTTAGGAGTTTCACCTACAGTGAAACACCACCCCCTCCATGATTACACAGTGAGCTGTTTGTGACATATCACAGTTTAAGGGTTAAAAATGCAGATAGCAGAAGGAAAAAAGATGGAAGGAGACTTTCTGTGTGTTGCTTCATACAAGAGACAATGGTCTGAATTAGGTGAAGTATTAAGAATGGACTACTGAATGCCTTATAATGCTTTTACAGAAGTTTTTGTGAAGAAATGGTCCTGAATGGTCTTTGTCTTACAGGGTTTCCTGAGGAAGTTAATGATTCACAGAGCACTGGAAGTTTCTCTGTTATGGCTGTTTAAGCATCTGCTTCTAAATGTCAGGACAGGCCAGCTGTCATATTTTATACATGTCCTTAGAATATAGATATGCATTAGTCATTGCAAGAAGCTGCCATTTCAAGTGTGGGAGCAACTAGTTTCAGGATTGATTTGTGAGGAGTCTTTCCCATTCTCCTACAAGTTTTTATCTACTGTCTTAATGATGGGCTTTGTTCAGAAAAGCATAAGGTGAGACTGTGCTTTTTGCAGGTTCAATATGAATTATAAAGAAATGGTGCAATTGTTCTTCATCCACCCACAGGATACCAACAAACTGTCTCAAAATCAGATCGAGTCTGAGATGAGTTTTGTGGTCATTTGTCATGCGTGTTTGGGCAGAGTATTAGCTTCATCTCCCATTTTTAGAGCTGTTTTTCTTCTCTCTGTCTCAGAAATAGAAATACTTCTATTTTCTGTTCTTAAGAGAGAATGCAGAAGGAAGATTTGGTTATTTTCCCACTGAATTGCATTCCACAAAGGGGAGGGCAAGAGAGAGACAGAAAAATACCTTTTCTGTTGAAGCAATGAAATTTGCCTTTTGGTTACATAACTCTGGAAAATTTTAGACCACATGTCCATTCAGATGTGAATGGCTGTGGACAGACCCCCAAACAGCTCAGGAGGTAGCAGTGCAAAGGCAGCTGGAGGGGAAGGAGAACTTCCAAATCCTCCTTTGCTGCTGGAAGTCACTGACTTGGATGCCATTTCGCTACCTTCATCTGGAAACCAGCATGTGTTTCACAGTGTTCTTGATCTCATTGGTGTGCATGCTAGATCTTTTATGGTTTCTTTGAGTTTTACTCTCTTCTAGTTTGTTGGTTGTTTTTTGTTTTGTTGGCTTTTGTTTTTTCTCCATCAAGTTTGGCCTTTAAGCCTGTTTAAATACGGAACACAATACTAGCTAAACCTGCTCTCTGCTCCCAGATGACTCTTTTTCTGTGGCCTTGCAACAAGCAACTGTCTTCATACCATTAATGTCCCCTCCTGTCATGGTGTTGTGCAGGCACCAGACCACAGGGATGCAGCCTGTGTCTATCCCACTGCCCAGCCAGGATGCAGCAGGGGCAGCCCCAGCCCGGAGCACCAGGATCCTCCCTGGGATTTGGGTGGTCCAGGATGTGGGACATGGGTGGGTCTGGCTCAGTGGGGCACAGGGCTGGGCAGGGCAGGGCTGTGGGGAAATTAAGGCTGGGCATGGTGTGACATTGGTGTGACATTGTTGGGAGAAGGAGAGATAGAGTCCTGGGCCATGGGCAGGTGGGGAGAGGCTGTGAGGGCTGGTGAGGTATCCAAGAGCCCTGGCACCACTGAAAAAGGTGCAGCAATAATGTATAGAGGGCTTGCACAAGCTGACTGGGCTAGTTTGTGGTCCTACAGCTTGAGCAAAAGGGTTCCAGTGGTAGAAATTCTGACAGGAGTCCTGGGGTTCAATCTAGCAGATCCAGAAGCTTTGGCTGGCCAGGGAAGAGAAGGAAAAGTTGTTTGGGGTGATTCCCCAGCCCCTGTTCCCTGTCACCCACTGCTGCCCATCCCAGTCCATGTGCACAATTAGCACTGTGTTGGCCCCACTCAAGGGCTAGGAAGGGGATAGGGGGGCTCTGCCTGCTCTCCTGAAGGTAAATCTCTTCTTTGCTCCTTGTGTGCGAATGATGCAGCACTGTTTGCCCAATGAGAACAAATATTTTGCCAGTGAGCCAGAGTTGTTTCTCCAGTGTTTACAGTTCCTTTTTACAGGACTGCTTTAGTCACAGGGCAGCTTACAACGAGCAAACAGGCTGTAAGTGCTGCCATGGATAATGTTGTGAGGTGCACTCATGGATAGGGCAAAAAACACTCATTTCACTACAAACACACAATAGACCTTGTACTGGTAAGCATGCCTGTGTGGAAATTACTTGTATCCAAAACCAGATTTGCATCCAGTTATTATGATTCAGACCTCCAGACAGAAGCAGAAATAACACTACACCATTTAAATATCTAATTATCAGACTTTAATTATTAATAACAAATAGCCACTGTGGCTGCTTTAAGAACAAATCACAGCCTAACTTTTTCCTCACAATGCATTTGTAAAGACAGGAAAAAGAAATAATTAATGGAATCTAAGATGATTATGAATTATTGGGAAGCAAAAAATATGCTTACTTCATGTCAATAGTGTTTTCACTAGGAAAGATATGAATGATATGATCCACCTGGTGGATTTTCTGTGGGCCTGTAGCACTGAAGGTACTAGAACTCTTCATTCACTATGAAGTTAAGCACAGGTAAAAGCTTTTGAAGGCTTGGAAAAAACTAATATACTTGGGCACTACATCAAAATACATGAATAAGACACAAAATAGTAGTTATTGTGGTGATGTGGTCTAGTGAGCTGGAGGTAAGGGGAAAAAATAAATAATTCAAGGAAAATTGATTTATTAATATTTCACCTTCCTGCAGTTTGACACCTTGCTCTGTTTTCCTCAACTTTATCCCTCTTCTTTATTTCTTTTTTTTTTTTTTCTTTTCTTTTTGCCCTTCCATGTGTGCAGGATGAAGTTTTTCACACCTCAGCAGAAGTATTGAGGAGCTGGATTCCTGTTTTGCTCATGGTTGAGGATCCTTGTGGGATCCAGTCAGCACCAAATGGCTGTGGGGCAATACCAGGACATCTTTTGGGGAGCTACCATGAGCTCTGGGACATGGGGTCATGTCAAAGGGGCCCAGGCTTTTCTCCCTAATCTCTGACACTGACCAGCATCAGATGTTCCAGAATGGATAAACAAAGTCTCCATGATGAAAGGACAGCTTACCTACGAGGAATCTAACAAAACCTCTAGTGACTGATGCAGTGACTTTGATAGTTTATAATGCTCCTGTTTAGTTAAACTTTTATAAGTGCTGAGATTTTCCTATTTCTGAACCTTTTTCACTTCTGCAAAGGTCTAGGAATCAGGCATGAGGAGGTTTCCTGCCTGAGTCTGAACTGTGCCTCAAGCCATCGCTTTTAAATGTTATCAGGCACCCTCCTGTTCTTATAACACAGTTTTTTCTTTTCCTTTCTCTACTGAAAAATATCTTCAGGCTGTATGTCATAGCCTGAAAATGTTCTTTATTATTTGAGTTTTCTCTACAGTTTTGATTGCTGATAATGTCTCCACAAATCATGCAAGATTGCGCTATTTGGGAGAAATAATGCACAAATATTCAGCAGCAATTGTATAAATATTTTTTCCTTTGAAATAACCTGAATCTATCAGACAAAGAACACAGTACATATGCAACATGCCTTTGATATTGGATCGTTGAACTCCTCAGAAGATACTTGTATGGATATGTATGGAGGATAATGAGTTTATTGAATATCAGGATCTCTGTAAAATACTGGAAAGAAGGTACATACAACTGACCTTGCATTTTATTGGTAGACTACAAACACTTTATTTTTATCATCTTGTTAGGACACTAGGACTCAGCTAAATGGTTTTATAGTTAAATGGAGAAAGTTTAGTATATTAATATCCCACTTGTCCACACCAAATTAATGACCTGGAGACTGTGAAAGCTTTATGATAGATCTGGGCCCTACAGTGCAATTTAAAGCTCCCTTTTCTTCAATCTTTGGTGTGGGCGCCTTGGCTTTCAAAGTGACTGAGGAGTCTGAAGTACCCAGAACACATAAACCCCTGAGTGAGGAGGATTTATTGTGGTTAGGCAACATATGGCTATGCTGAAATGTGTGATCCTAAAGAACATGGGAAGACTAGTATTAAAGCAAATTTTCTCTCTGAGACGTGCAGGTTCACACAGTCCTGCAGCCACTGAAAAAAGTTGTAATAGTGCTTCCATGAAAATTCACATTTCCAGCCCACATTAACCTTGGATTTGTTTCTTCATGTTCTGCTGCCTGGCAATTATATCACTGTGAGTTTTGTTTTGCTTGGTTTTTGTATGTTTCTTTTTTAATATGTACCCCTCAAATGAAAGCTGAAACATTCAGAGCTGAGATCCTTTGAAATTAAAGTGAGAGATTTATAAAAATTAAACGTTAGGAAAATGCAACTGTCTTCACACAGTTTTAATGTGTCTTGTCTTCCATCATCATTTTCCTATAGTACTGTTAGTATCCAAATAAGCATTCATTCTCTAGAGGAATGCAGCAGGATCATTCACCACTGTGTTGTCTATAGACCAGACAGCTCCAGATCCTTTTTGTGAACAAGGCAGGTTAACTGCACATGATATCATCTCTGTAGCCAAAGTCACAATATTAATTGATAAAATAACTGATTGCTCTGCAGGGTAGAATAGTAAGGTCCTAAGTTTGGAGCCAGTTCCACCAGTCACGTTTTCTTCATGCTTATTTTTAAGACAATTTGAACTGGGGGTGATCAGTGTCCCTGGTGCAAAATATAATTGCATCTCATTTTAACTTGGTTGCTCTAGGGGAAACTGCAATGAAAAACTGCTAAAATTGGTTAAAAAAAAAAAAACAAACAAAAAACAACCTGCTAAATTAAAGGAATGGAGTCATCTGTGTTGTCTGAATGTGACACCACAAAGAAGAATATGAATCTGCCCCAAATGTAAATTTCTTTGCTGTGTTTATTTTTTTATCAGTGTTGAAAATACCTGATTACTCCATGGTTTTGTGTCTGCTAAGACAGTTATGGATGTATACAGCAGAAGATTTAGAGAATAAGAAATCAATTCTCTGCCTTGAAACTCTGTTGGATAAGTTCTGGATGAGAGGTCCTGTGTCTGCATGGAGCAGGTGTGTTTTCATGTGATTACATTCTTTTCCTTTTTACAATGAGAAGATAGAAACAGACTTTCAAGCAGGGCGGGTTTTCTTCGGGTTTTTTTTTTTGGGGGGGGGGGGAGGGGTGTTGGGTTTTTTTGGTGAGAATTTGTTTTCCTGTTCTGTTAATTAGGTATTACAGATATATTACAGATATTAGCCAGCTTAAAAGGAACCTTTCCTTTTTGGTATGTTTCCTGAGAGGCATCTAGCTCTCTCTATATTGCTGCATACTTTTCAGTAACTTGCCCCTTATTTGTCCGTAATGAGATCCACCAACTCATTATGGACCTCACCCTCTTTGTTGTTACCTCTTAAGAAACTCACCCTTTTCTCTTGTAAAAGTTTAAGCTACAAGCTACTTAGATGCAGTCTGCACTCATGTACACATACAGACACGGAGCTCTTTATCCATGGTGCAAATTCATTGAACAAATGAGTTTCTAATAGAAAACAAAAGTTCCTGTTTTGCATCACAGTAGGTAAAATGTAATTTTCCTTTATATAGCCACTTATGATAGTTTCAGATGGTTTTAAAATGGAGTTTTGATTTTTGCAGTAATTTGCATGGAATTTGGTTTGTTTTTTTTGAAAAGCCTTTTATTTCAATAGGAATGCAAATCATTTTACACTCTCAACAAATTTAGATGTTGTGTGTGATTGCTATTTTGACATTACAGAATATATATAAATGTAAAAAATGCAAATTTGAAAATTATAGCCAACACTTGCATTAAATTAAATAAACTCTTTCAATAAGATTGTGAATCCCATAGTGTTGTGTATTAACTCATCATGTTTTTATGCAGAGTTAAACATAATATTTTACAGTTCAGCAGGCTGAAAAATTCAAAAATATATAATGAAATTAAATCTTTCTTCTGGGTCTCAAAACATTTTTCATAGTTTTTTGCTACTGGATAATGGTTAACTTAGTATTATTTTCTCTTAGCATTCTTCTGTATGTGAATAATACATTTTAAATGAGATTTCAAAAAGTGTAATGCCAAGAAAGATCCTGCAGTAAAACTTAATTAAATATTTTAAATAATCAAGATTTTTTTTCATAAAAATTAGGCATGTTGACTATATATCAGCATTAATGGAATATGCTACCCTTTTGAAATATTTCATGAAGACATTTCAGTATGCCCTCAGTTATACTTTTTGGGACCTATTTTTTAACATTTATTTAATTACATAAGTCCTATACAAGCACAATAGGATTTCAAAATTTTCATGTTCTGAATTTTTTTGTTAATCTTGCCCAATGAGTTATTCAGATATGCCTTCTCAGGTGCTTGTCAATCCTCTTGTGTGCATTCTGCATTCCCTTCTGCTTCACAGGATGAAGATGGCATGAGATGGTTTAGGTATGCAGACTGTTTGGTTTTACAGACCATTATCCTTTCCTTGCTTGCTGCTTCTTTGTTTGTGGCTTCCTTACTTGGTGCTAAACACTGCTCACCTGATTGTCTTTTCTTTTCATTATGGAAACGATGTTTGTACACCCTGCAGCAGAAAATTTGAAATGATGCATAAAATCAATTGGAATTTGAATGCTACACTACATTTATCAAACTAATTTTTTCTCTTTGAAGTTATATAGGATCTTTGGGTATTCATACTGATAAAAAACCAGACATCTAATAATTGTATCTTACAGGACACTTTTCAAAACATATTAATTCATAATATAGGCTTGCAACATAAAAACAGTGAAAACACATAAAATTGGCTCATTGAATCCCTACAAAATATCACACAGTCTCTCTGCGGGGATTCTTTGAGAAAGAAACAGAAAGTATTAAAAATCTTATTTTCAAAATTGGTTAAATTCAAGGCCATGATAGAGTCACTGCTGCACTATAAGGCACAGGTAAGCTCAGTAAACCTGGAGTACTCTGATCAGCTTTTAAAAATAGTTCAATCTAGCTCATAAAGCTGGAATGATTTGGTCTGAGTTATACATGAGTTTGTCCATGACAATGTACATTCTGGAATATCTGGCAGTTTACTGTGAAGCCAATACAGTGAACTGTACATCATACTGAGGTAGACAGGCTTTTGATAGCACTTGGGGTTTTGTGCTTTTATAAAAACATTATCCAGCTATTAATACACATAGAGTCAGAATAGAACCTTACATAAAGTGAATTGTCACAGCATATAAAAGATGGAAAAATCCAGTTTGGCAGCCAAGAATTACATGGCTGCTTCAGAAACACATGTCCCTGTTAGCCTCGGAAACATTATATGACTTATCTTGAGACAGGGCATGGAATTTAATCCTCTGTGTTTCTTAAAAAGTTATATGTTGTGTAAATGAATTTGTAAAATTTAACTGATAAAAATTGCTGCCATGTAAACAACTGGGCCCATAAAAATTGCCATCAGTTGTTGGAAGTTATTCAAAGCTGAAGGAAATTCTCAAGGGACTGCATCCACAAGAGAAGGACTGTCATTTAGCTGGATCCTGAAAGGAGTGGAGACAATTTTCCTTCCCAGGCAGAATATAGGGAAGCTGCAGACAAAGAGCTGGGTGGTCTCCAATGGGAAGTACCACTTCCCAATAGGAAGTTCCACTTTCCAATAGGAAGTACCACTATGCTTGCTCTGCTCCTGTACTCTTTCTCAGGACACTGCTGTCTGTTGGAGATGAGCTGATGAGCTGCTGGGGACCTTCGTCCCCCCAAGCTCAACTCACCTTGTGCCATGATCCCCCAACAGCTGCACAGTGCAGGCAGGAGCACGGGAGGCTCCAGCTGCTGCTGCAGGAAGACCTGCAGAGTTCTTAGGCAGGAAGCAGCTGGGCTGTGTGCACAGCACTGCAGCATGAGCCATAAACATCAGACTCCTGTTAGTCCATGTCTGCAGGGCCAGTGGGACTGCAGGCCCCACTGCACTGCCTGATTGGCCCTGTTTGTTATGCTCATTGTCATGCACAGCTATTGTCAGTACAAGATAAATTCTTCCTGCAACAGTGCCCATCATGACAGATTTTGTGGCAGACTTCAGTGCTTTCTTTCCCAGTGCCTTAAAACATTCAGAGTGAGTCTTCATTCATCTTTATGGCAAATGATGAATCCAGCAAGTTTATGTCGAAACTTTCTCTTTAAACTTTCAGAAATTGTGCATAAGTGTTTTCAATGTGTCAAAAGCAAGGCAGATTCAGACTGTGAAATAGTCTTGTCCTTGCACCATCCCAATATATTAAGGTAAGATTCTGCAGCTGGATCTGGTGAATCTTGGGCTGTGCCATTAACTCAGACAAGAGAAATGAACAGACCTAAAGATTTACGTAGATATCCTCTAACCAGCTTTTTTACCTCTTGTTAGTGACAGTCAACCATAATATTGCCAGGCTTTAGAGAAATTCAATGGAACAAAGCATTTTATAGTTTTCATTTCAATCTCCTGCTTATATCTAAAAAGAGAATGGCTAAATCATTTTGACATAGGACAGAATAGCAGTATTCTCCTAAAGGAGAAACTCTTCTTCAGCAGTCCTAAGAAATGATCAACACCCTATTGTCTTCTTTTCCTTGCTCAACAGCTACAGCACAGTCCATATAATTCAATATTTCCTTGCTGGAAGTCTATTACAAAACAAATAAATATATATTTCCTTGACCTGGGATTAACTATGTCCCCTTGCTGCCTATGTGTTTGTATCTAACAACACACATCTAAACTTGTGGTTAACAAATGAGTGGTGACTGTGGTAGATCCAGGCTGCACTCTTTAAGTCTCACTGCACTTAAGTCTCAGCCAACAGCTACCAAATACCACAGTACTAACCCCTAAGAGGCTGTGATTCAATAGAGAAGTATTTAATGAATAAAAGAATGCTTTGAGGTACTTGTTTTTTTATTCTACTAAGTTAGTTATGAGCTCAGAACAAAAGAATAAATTTCCTTTTAAATCTTTTTTTAACTGCTCAGTATTTATGACTGATTACTGTAACCATAGCAATCACTGGACAATTTGATGGCATTTAAAAAAGAGTAACTTTTATCTGCCTGCAACTGTTTATCTGAAAACCACAGCTATGCAGAGAAAAGGGATCAACATATTAATTTTTTTATTTAACTTTTATGGATTTTATTTCCTTACATATTTTAAAATTGGTAAGTATATTGGTATTATGGTCTCAGACTGTTCTTTGCTTATTCTCAGGTAACTGAAGCCCTGTCTGCAGTATTTTGTTTTTTGCATTATTAACATTTTTCATCTGTCCTTCTCTGTTAGGCCAAATTGGCATAGTATATGTGTACATCTGATATCAACCCAATATGAACCTTGGACCTATATTCTGATGATGTGACCTCTTCCCAAGCATATAACAACTTCTAATAAAAACTAAATGGGTTATAAACAAGAAGGTATCATGACTTTCCTGTTATACCCCCTAGCAAATCCCACCCAGGGCTTCAGGAAAATGCTTGAGAAATCAGACCAATTTTCTGGCTTTCTCATTTTATATATTGCTGTCAAATTCTGTCCCAGTGTGTCTGCATCTCATTGTCCATTTTTCTTCACTTCAGGGCATTCCATGTGCTGTATATGTTTGAATGAATCCAAGAATGAAATGAAGGAGGAAATACAAAAGAGTGCAAATCATATTTTCAAATGACAGAAAGAAGGAAGGGATAGAAAATTCATGGGAGAATGAGAATAAAATACAATTTTGTCATCATAGATTGGAGAAATTGCCTGAAATCAAACTGTATTCATTAATGATACTGGTAAAGTGGCTTACATAGGAAATAACAATCAGAACAAAAAAGAAAGCAACATCAAAAAAAGTCAGCAATAACAAAAGAGAGGTTAAATGCAAAAGGGAAAACTTTATGTTTAAAGTAAGGAGAAAAAATATAGCCTAAATCCTGAATATTATGCAATGGTTTCTCCTGATTTCATCTAGATAGTACAAGAAAAAATCAAGCAAGGGAGATTTCTGAGTGAAGTTGTGGACTCCTTAACATTGTCTAATACTGTTTAAATTTGAAAGCTGTTCTACTTTTCAGTCAGAATTTATTTTGGTGAGATGCCTGAGTACTTGCATAATGAAAAACTTCAGAGTAAACTAAAAATATGCGTGAGTCCTTTCCATTCTTCTCCCTTTTTGAATAGTTTCAATAAACCCTTTTACACTGGAAGCCACATAATTAAATAGGAGCTAACTAACCCAAAATGTCTGCCTTTCATCCCAAAAGACATTTTATGACTAGGGAACACAAAGCCTAATTCTGTACAGTGTCAGCATATTACAAGTAGCATTCTTCTTTCATCAGTCACAGCCACACAGGACTCCCTGTCAGTCCTGCCTTATAGTCCTTTCTCACTGGAATTATATCTATGCATTAATTGCATTGGAGGTCCCAATTAAGCTTTCTTTTACTACAAATACTGACTGGAGTGATATAAATAGAGAGTGCTTTATACACACTAAAAAATGGTCATTAGAGAAATGAAATGTGTTGTAGGAGCAGATTTTGCCTCAGGGGAGAGCCAGATGGAAGGGTAATAGGGGATTTAGCTTTCCACTGACACTTCCCTGTGTACCTGTCTACCATGGGTCACAAAGTGGAACAAGAGCTGTGTAAATGCTGAACCTCAAGCTCTTCTTTTTTCTCTCTTAATTTTTGGTGGATTCCCTTCCTCAATTTCTTCTGGGGCTTTGACCACTTTTAAAGCTATAAACAGGAACTAGGGTAAACCCAGCCCTCAAATGCTTGTCTCTCATGATCTCTTTGGAAAACTGAACAAGAAATTCTTAAAATAAAATATTAAAGTTTGAAGAAATTCATTAAGGTAGGTGGGTCCTTTAATTATTTATTAGATTGCCTCAAATATACAGCCAGGATGTTATGGCAGAAGACCTTTGGCCAAATATAGCTGGAGAAGACTGGAAGGCATAATATAGTGACATTTTATAGCACTAATAAATTTTTTGCACATTATTGTACAAGTTAGTATAAGTTTGCATTCATTTCTTGTGTGAGAGCACAGCATCTACGGTTCTAAGGACAAGATTACCAGTTGTGGCACTTGAACATATTCCATCAAAAACATCCTTACACATTCTGTCATAACTTTTTAAGGAGGCCCCAAAGCAAGAGCAGCACCTTTCACTGTCTGATTGCACTATGGGTGAGCCTTTCAGAAAAGGTTTTCCTCGGGTGGGTACTGAGTTGTGGAAATAGAGACGAAGCCAGATATCTCTGAAGTTCAGGTGCATTTTATGTTGAAATTTTCTTTCTCAAGGCCAGAGGGAAGTGCCTCTGACCATTCAGGATCTTCTCCTGAAGCTGAGCCACATGCCTTTCACATATTGACTAAGGACATCTGGGAACATCCAGTTTACACTGCTGCCAGATGTTGATGGGTACACTTACCCTGAAAGGAGCTGTGTAAGACTAGGCTTCCTTCCTTCCTTCCTTCCTTCCTTCCTTCCTTCCTTCCTTCCTTCCTTCCTTCCTATCCTTCCGTCCTCCTTACTTCCTTCCGTCCTTCCTTCCTTCCTTCCTTCCTTCCTTCCTTCCTTCCTTCCTTCCTTCCT
>NW_027635543.1:0-42070 GCF_903797595.1 Erithacus rubecula | reverse complement strand
ATTTCGATTAAAACTTATGGTGACTTTGAAATTGCATCATAAAAGATACTTTGCTCCCACTGTGCCTATAGTTCTGTGACAGGAATGGTATCTGATGGGACCAAATGTAATGACTGGATGGTCCAATGCCAAGCTGCTGACTGTAGCTTTTAGTCATGTGGGTTTCTGCCAAGCTCCAAAATGTCAGACAAACTGTTTGGGGAATCTAACAACATTTGCCTCTTCTGTATAAGTTAATCCTAGATTTAGAAATATTTAGAGAAAAAAGGTATCTAGACCTGCCATTCCACTTGCAGTGCACTATCCAGCTGTATTGTGGGTCTGTGTTAAAACAGCTGGGTCCCATTTGTCTTGGCACACTCAGTACATTTACTGATGCTGGCAGGGTTGGTGAACACTTCCCTGGCAGAGAGCAGCAACATTCTGTCCTCAGCTGCTGCTGCTATTCCTTAAGAAAAATTAAGAGTGCAGGTTCTAGAGTTGTATTTGCAGAATTAATTTGCAGGCTAAATCAGGAAATTTATAGGATTGTTCCAATGCTTGGAAGAAAGATCAAGAAAATCCCTGTAATGTTCAAGCAAATTTTAATCCTTTCCAAGGGCAAAGGGATTCTTACATTGTCTATGTGTGCACTCTGTAAAATTAAGCTAATATTGGTAGATAATGGTATTTAACACTTCATCATTATTTTAGTGGTTTTAAATACTTTACTTCTCTTCAACTATATTGTCTTTAGAACTGCAGATTCTGAGATTAATATGCTTTGGCTCTGAACATGCAGCAGTGATTAGGAATGTTGTAGGAGGGCCTGGTTGATTGAAATAGTTGTTATAAAGGTATGGAAATATAGGGAGCATTCACTGTGCTGAAGATCTGTCCTTCCTCTGCCTCTTTGAGAAAGAAGGGTTAAAATTCTCTTAGTTACTAAAACTGCTTAGGGTATGCCTGCTCAGAAAGCTTCAAGAAGGTCAAAGAAAATGAGGTGTCTTGGGTTCCAATGTAAGGTGTAAACAAAAGTATATATTCTGCTACCATCTACATGAGCTGTTAGAATGGGTGGAGAAGTGTTCTTTATCTTCTTCATGACTCAGCCCTGAAGCAGCAGCCATCCAGAGATGGGGAACCATCTCTGCTAATGTGCCATCAAGGTCTCCCAGAATTTCTCATAAAATTGCACCATCCCATTATGACATGCCCTGCCCTGAGGGAGGAGCGGAACATTCCTACCTGTATATAATCTGGAGTTTGAGACACCACAATACCACTAATGAGTTTCCAGAGGAGAAGAGCTCTTGATAACTATCACAGGACCTCCAGAGAAGACCAGACCTTTCTACAGGATCACCACTTCAACAGGACCACATCCATCACTCCCATCAGACTGCTGCCACCACCGTGACCAACAGAGTGTCAGGTTGTATTCTAATTTTGTTGGTGTGAGCCATTGTTTCTGTGCTATTGCCTTTATTGTAATTTTCCTATTAGATTGTAGTTCTGACTTGGCATCTTTCACAATATATTTATGTGGACTAAATTCATCCTGCTGGGTTGCCTTCAAACCAGTACATAAACAGAATAAAGCAGAAAAACATAAAAACAGGGGATAAACAAAAAATAAGATTTGCGCTCTTTTGATAGCATGACTATTTTCATCAAGTGCTTTCCATACTATTTTAGACATCTGGCTGGCCTGTGATGACCATGCGTCCTGATTGCAACTGTGGTGCTCTTACTGGCATCTGGCTGTGCAGCTGTGTCCTTTCCTCCTGGCTGAAAACCTTGCTGCTCTCATCCCTGCCTCAGCTTCATGAATACAGTTGTGCTGCAGTTCACTTCAGGCTATGCTTGGATCCATTTTAAGGTAAATCTTCACAGAGAATGTGGCCATTCTTAACATGTGGTCAGACAAGAACTCTGTCATGTTGACTGACTTGACGCTGAGTAGTTCCAGATGGCTGTTCCAGGTGTCTTTACCTGTATTTGCATTTAGACACTGCTCCTTTTCTGGCCTGGGAGTCCAATTTGGGTAGATACTCCATTTCTAAAAGAAATGCCACTGGAACTGAAAGCTCCATGAACCTCTTTTGAGTTTGGCATTTACTCCCATAGCACAGCAGTCCATTTAGCCTATTTAGTCACTCAGCAGAGCAGTGAGTGGAAGCATCACCATTTTTTTGAGATTCAGTCTCATTGCCATAGTACTTGGACAGATTTGACAACCTTGGTCACCTCTGCATTTTTGCATTAACTGATGGTGGATACTTTTTGTTGCAGTTGTCTTTTCATCGAAGTATGAGCAGGTTAAGACTGTGCCATGAACACACAACTGGCAGAGAAAGTGTGCAGGGGAAATTTTGGGAAGTTGTGGAAAATTTTCCACAGGGAGTCTTTTGAAACCATTGCCAGTCTTCTCTAGTTTGACAACAGCAGGACTTCTTATCAGGGAAGTGTCCATTGTGTCAGGAAAACTGCTACAAAAAGGAAGCCAGATATGTGGGTTACATATTTCCATATAGTTTAATTTCTCCCACATAGGCTGTGATGTATTGGAGTCTGGCTGAAAGTGTTTCCAGGTCATGTACAAATGTGGTTTCTCCCAGAAGGCAAAGAAGCAGGGTCAGAACCTCCATGGTAGCAGAAGCCTTTCTGGAGCTGCCAGCTCTTCTGAGGCTATGTGCTCTCCCATATGCTTTCCCAGGGTCAACAGTTGCTCTCCCTCATCTCTCCTGGAGGTGTGTATTCACAAGATCCTTGTGAGGAAATTCTGGGTCCTTTGGCTGTGTGAGATGAGGCACTATGTGGGATGTTTGAATGTGCTATTGTTTTTTACTGTGAATCTAAGAAACTTAAGCTTCATCCCTGTGTGTTGCCTACACTGGTCTTCATAAAAAGCCTCAGTCCTCTTCCTTCGCAAAAATGTGTAATTTGCTGCCAGGTAATTATACTTTTTGTAATATATGACAGTGAAACTGCTTTAATCTGTGAAAATGCCACTTTGGAGAGCACATGTCAGTGGATGAACTCACTGAACTTCTAATTCCCTGAAATCTCTTTTATAACCTATTTTAAACCTAATTTAGTGGATTGTTTGTGGATGGAGCATTTCAGTTTCCAAGGGCCTGATGCTGGGAATCCATTGCCTGTCTGTTCATTCTGCATCCACTTGAATGCTCTCAGGGAATGTTCACGTGATCAGTATAGCCATTTCATGCAGGAGGGATCTTGGAGGATCTTGTGAGTTTTGTTACATGTAAAATAAACTACTAAGCCTCTGACTTTGGCTTTCCAGTCAGTAATGCACTGCGTATACTAAACGTGCCACTGCTTTGAGTTTAGTCAAGCACCAATAATACATCTGGTAACATTAAAGTAGGACAATTAGTCTAAAATTTGGTGTTTACTCCTGCTGTAAAAAAACAGTGCCTCATCTCTCTGATAGTCTGATCTCTGTATTTGCTACCTCTCAACTGTTTGCAAAACTGCATGTCAAGTTTTTTGCAAATCTTAATCAGAGGAAACATTTTCCTTTCTATTTGCTCTTACAGATGCATCTGTTTAGTGTCTTAAAGCAGCTGCCCTTATAGATTACAAGGTAGTTAATCAAAGATGAGGCTTTTTCAAATTTCAAATCCAGCATTTCAACATTTCAATCTAATTTTTGGCAGCAAATGCTAGAGGGTCACTAAATGCACTTAGCCTAGCTTTCATATGTCTGAAATCAGTCCTCTTTGATTGTGGAGGAAACAGTTTTCAAGGTTTTTGTAGGGGATTTGTGAAATATGAACAGTGGAATACGATTCTGATTTTCCCATCTGGTTCAGGATTTTTCACACTAAAACATGGTATCTTTAAATTAGAAACGTGTCAGTGCAGCAAAGTCTATTAAATGGAATAAAACTTTAGCTTGTTAGCAAGGAGAGTGTGGGCTGGGCTTCATCATGCAATAATTTCCAGCCTTTGGGAGTGGTGAACCTTAACTTGGTCACCTTTTACCTAGGCTTTTGGAGGTTAACACTTCTGTTGCTGTGCAGAAATATTCTCCATCATCCGCTGGGGGGAAAAAACTCAATAGTGTGACAATCTGTTTTTATTGCTTTGCCTTGTTGTATTGCTAAAATTTCTTACTGATCTTGTTCCTCGACAGCTAAGTGCATAGCCTGAAAGCTAGACAAAACAGTGCAAATCCTTTCTGGCTCTTCTGCATCTGTGATAGAAAGTGTCATGTACAGCTGGTAATGCTTCAAATTATTAAAGTGAGAAGCTGTAAAAGACATTCTTGATAATGCATGTGCATGAATTTAATGGCTATGAGTAGATTAACCTTGATCCGAAAGAGGTGACAACCTTGTCTTGACTTATAATAAGAAATTATGTTACCAAAGATAGGTAATTTGCCTCAAACATTCTCCTTTATAGATGTACTGTATCCCATTAGCAGCTGTACTTCTCATAGAAAAATTATCAGGATTTCTCTGTGTAAATATCATCTGACCTCTGTCGACGATGAGAGAGAGACGGGGACACTGAACGGTGATCAGAATCCTACTTTACTGAGGACTACATGTGTTTATATACCATTTCAGGAAAGCTAGTAATATTTTAGTACAATCATCTAGTTAAACATCACACAGACAAACTTTATATTTCTACTTAGTAACATTTTATTTCCCGTCAGCCAGACTTGATTCAATCTTCTTACAATCTTCAGAGCTCTGTTTGCTCTTGACATGGCATCCTCGTTATCAAGCTGCATATGGTGATTAAATCTGCAGTACTATCAGTCTCATTGCATTACCCATATCCACAAACCTCCAAAACAGATAATTGACTCTATTTAAGTCTCAGTATTTATCTCACATGGAGATATCTGATAGAGGTGTTCTATAACTGCTCACTGTTTATTTTCCTCAATAAAAGGAAGCCGTATAGATTCAGAAGGAAGTTGCTTATATTCAGGGCAATTACATTGTGTTAGTGCTTTCTGACCTGGCTCTGAAGAAATCTTACTTGGAAATTCTATCCTTGATTAGCCAAAATACTGTAGCTACACAAGTAATATAAAGTTAGGGGGAATATATTTGTTAGCAATATATACATGAAAGAGAGCACTGAAACCAGGCATAAGCATTAGACAGCAGATCTGTTAATACTGAGCTTTCAAGTGTCAGAAGGCACCTGACTGTACTAGTGCTTCATGGTAGCCTAGATGCTCAGTGACCTCTAGTTTCAAATGGATTTACAATTTTAGAGGCTAAAATAATTTCAGTGGACTAAATGGGCTATGCTTTGAAACAAAATGTTATTGCCTGTCTTGCCATATCTTTACAATTGGAAACTACTAATGGGTTCCATGTCTTCATGTGCTTTTCTAATTCTGCATGTTGAGAGCAATAGCAGTAATGGGAGAATATCTTGGGCTCCTGGGATAAGAAATGAGAAGCTGATATTCATCTCTCTTAATAGCTGTATTTTCAAAGCTCTTATTTGTTGAAGTTCAGTGAAGGGCCAATTGCTTTAAAATGGTAGGAAACAATTAGAAATACAATCTTTATTAAAATAAGTAACTGGTGATGGATTATTTTAGTGTTCTGTTCTTATCCCCTAAACTTATAATACAGATTTTATAGCATTGCTCAAATTGAAAGGACAAAGTAGCATGTTTGAAGTTTAGCTTTGTGTATTGTTTCATGTTACCTGAATATAAAATCAAATATCTGCACTTCAGACAGGCTCTCACTGCAATTTCCATCCCTTCCTTATAGCAGATTCCTTGGGAAAAGGAGTTTGAATTTGCTGATTAGGTTTGAAACTTGGCTTTTCACAACCAAATAGATACAGTAGGGCTGAAATTCTGTGCCTGCTCACTCCTACAGGAAGCAGGAAGGAGCCGGAAGAGAATAGCTGGGAAGTTGGATTGTGACTTTGTCCCCAGATTTTAAAGGTCAGCATGTCAGAGGCTTGTATTTGTGAGTCTGTTCATGGAAGGTTATTAAGGAGAAGTGTATCCCTCAGTTTCCTGCATGACCACAGAGGAGTCCCAGTAACACCCATTTCTAACTCCTGAGTTCTCTTAGCCAGGTCTCTCAGAGGTTGTCTGGCAGGAAGACAAAGGATTTCTGGTATACCAGCTTCATCTCAGCACTGCACTGGAAACATAGCTGAGCTACTTTTTAGCTGACTCTGAAATAAGGTCTTTGTGCCTAAGTTCTCCTTATCAGTTCTCCAACATAACTTCCTACAGATGGCTGGCCAGTAGCTGTATTTTAATAGCTTAACGCTCATGATCTTACTGGTTATTAGTTGTAACTCTATATCCAAGTTTTTTGCTCTTCTCTATCTGCCTCGCAGTTGACACTATATCTACCAAAGAAGTAGACTTAGATGGAGATTTGTGCTGCAGAGATGCAGTGCAAAAAAATTGAATTAACTTCAGCACTTCTCCCTCTGCAGCCTTGTGGCTGGAGACCTGCCTGGCAGGGATTGAATTCAGCACAGAGACAGCAAGTTACAGCTTGGGGTAATGCCAAATGATTTTTCTCTTTTTTTAAATTTTATATATTCTCTGCATTCTTTACACATATATTTGTAGTTTTGTAGCCTATTATTGCATTTGTAGCTAGTTTTCCCAGTACTTTTCCCTCCCCTGTGTCATGATCCGCTCAACACAAGTGGGAGTCGTGATGGTTCATTTGACCCTTGGGGTGCAAAAGACATACAACAAGGGATTAAGGTTTTTATTCAACAGCAACAGCAATGCACCTTTATTGAGTACCAGCAACTCATTTTCTGCAATGGAGGGGAGAGAAATAAAGGAAACAAAGTAAAGAAAGAGAGAGAGAAAGAGGGGAATGAGGAATAGCTACCAACAGATGGGGTGCACCTTGTGGTCGGCCAATAGGCACGTTCGTGGTCCAGCCATTCATCATTCTCCCATTCATCAAAATAGCACAAAAGAAGTTCTCTGTCTATGGTAATGCTTAAGCTGCAAGCTAGAGGGGAAATAAAGTTGCAGGCATGCTCCATATTAGAAGGGTTATTTATATGAACAGCTTTGATAGTTTAGAATCTGCTTTTTTTCTGATGCGGAGAATTGAAAAGGATGTGCAGATGGGACCTTTTCACAGCTGGATGTAACATAGCACACTATGTTAGCATTTCTGGCATCTGTGCAACCTGCAGGATAACTCCTGAGTCCGTGGGCAGGGCACAGCTGCAGTTTTGACTGGCTGACATACCCTGCAATAGGAATGGGGTGAATCCCTGCATCCTCGCCTAGGAATCACATGGGCACTTATGAGGGGGCATCATCACAGGCTGTCTGAGCCTCTCCTAAGCCATTTCCACTTGGCTGAGCAGAGCAAGGGAACGTCTTGTCCTCCAAAGCATCAGTTTTGGGACAAAAATCATGAAAATAAGTTGAATTTTTTTCTCTTGGCTACTGTGCATTTTTCTGGTTGTAAAAAAATATATTTTTACCATTCATTTGTTCTTCTGTTTTATAACAAAGATATTCTTTGAGCCTACTAATCTTGTTTGCTTGTGCCTTAAGCATGGGGAGCCCTGCAATTATTACCTGGCTTTGAAACTGAAGGGGTAATAAATTTATGAGAACCAGTTCATGCAGCCTAAGGCAATTAATGTTGGAGCAGGTGTGATTCACCAGCATTCCCATTTTTCTGCTGGACTCTGTGAATTTAACTAGGCTATGGCTGAAAGAGGTGGCAATTCAATCTGTATTAATGACACCTTTTCCATGCTTGATTTCTCTGTCTGTTATATTCTCTAGTCCAGTTATTGTTGATGGGATTGCAAGGTGTAAGAAATCTGGCTGTTTGTGGGAGCAACAGTAGTGTTAGGAGAAGTGGAAGGCAGCATTCACTTTGTCATTATAATTGTGGATGCATGGGTTCCACTGGAGTAGCAGAACACCTGCCTCACAGGCATTGCATCCGTGGTTTCTTCTGTCTTTCCCTTACTGTCAAAGGTCCCAGGAATTGGCTTCTGTTTTGGCATTTTTAAGTGGATGACATTTCCAACCACTGCCAAGTGTATGCTCTGCAAAACTTGTGAAAAGTGAATTGCTAGGGTCAGTTTCCTGGTAAAATTAACAGTCCTATGGCTGTAGAAAAGTGTTGCTTAGGGCTTAGTCAGTGAAGAAATATGTATAGCAGTGGAAACCATGATAGTTTAGTACTCTTAAGTTTCAGAAATAATTTTGCCCTGATCAGATAAAAATTCAATTACACAATCATAAGTTTAAAATAAACAAAATAAAATCCATCCTGGCTGCATGGTCGTAATTGGACTTGTCAGATAATTATTCTGAGAATCGTCTAAAAAGTCTAAGTCTAAGCTGAAGGCTACTGACTAGAATATAATTATATGAAGATGCATTATTTAGTAGATACTCTAAGAGTTTTTTTGCCACTCTTCTTATCTCCGAAGAGTTGTGCAGAAAGCACAAGTTAGTATCCAATATTTACTCCTCTTTAATCCATACAGATGTTGTATGTTGGTGGTGAATAATTTGTTTTCATACAGAAAACACCCAAAATGAATGGTAACATGTCTGTTTTTCCCCGGGAGGCTGAATCTCAGCAATTCCTATTTACCCAGCCCACTTTCTTGTAATGATTTGATTGCTGTTATTACTTGTGATTGTCCCAAAAGTCACAGATATGAATAACCATAACCTGTGTATTTGGAAAAGACATCTGTTTATCTCTGAGGTGAGAACAGATGCTTAAATTTTTTAAAATCAATCTGATATTCAGAAGCAGTGAGCCTTGAAGTTATGTCTGTGCCAGACTAATTGGCATTTGTCTTTTGGTTTGTCTTTGTGGACGCAAGCACTAAGAGGGAGAGCTGTTTAATGAGGGAGACCGGGAGGAATTGTGAGTTCCCTGTGTGCTCTCTTCTTAGGGGAAGGGAAAGAAAACATCAGCTTTTCAAATATACCCTTAAATAACTGAAATTTTGAGCGTTCATACTTGTGTTTAGGACTCTCTCATGAGTGTTGCAGGGGTCATATGAGTAGCTTTCCCTGGAAAAAAAGCTAGAAATACACCTACTGAAATGCTTCAAGTTGCTGGGATGTCGTGCCTCACAGATTATTGTCAGTCAGATCCTGCACACTGATGAGCCTGTTCTGCAAAGCACAGAACACTCTCCATGGGTCCTGACTTGGGCAAAAAAGACGCTTCAGGCCTTGCCCTTTGGAAGTTTAGACGTGAGGATTTTCTAAGCAGCACAGTCTGCCATGCTGCACATTTGGTCTAAAAAGCAATTTTCTTTTTACCTCAGCTAGGATGAGAGCAAAGAAAATATTCTCAGCCCTAAGGAAAGTCTTCTTCCTAGGAATGCCTTTCCTGTGCTAAGAAAATGCAGTGGCACAACGTAACTCTTTGTGACTTTTTAATTATTAGCAAAATTTTGATTTTAAAACTGAGTATTTGTGGTGTTACAGACAATTATTTTAAAAATTATTCCCACAATAGTTTTTCTCTTCAGTCCCTGCCTCATATTGTCACTAGTGAGGATAGACTGGAAGGGGCATATCTCAAGCTTTTTATCCGGATTTATAGGGTGCTTGCATTCAACATACTGAAGCATCCTAATCTGAAACTCTTACAATTTGGAATGAATAATGTTGGAATGATGCATGAGCTTCATTGTAGCTGTCATGCTATTTCCAAGAATTTCAGTCTTAATGTCCTTTTATTGTGAATTATATTGCAGTTATGTGACGGGGTAATGAATGTCCTTTTATCATTATGACAAAGACTTACCATAGACGATGCTGAGAAGATTTAAGGTTATTTTATTGAAGTTTTTGTCTTCTCTGCAGTTCATGACTGTGAAACCCACATGAACTGCAGGAGCAGTTGCCTCCTGCATTTAGATGAAGACAGTTTATGCCCTCTGCTCAGATCATGACATTTTTAGACTCAAGCTGGATGATAGATGCAGGAGAAGGGTGGGAAGCAGAGAGAAAGTAGAAACTCAGGAAAAAAAACCCCACAAGTTCAAAGCAGTTTCATTTCTCAGCAGACACTTTTATTGACAACACTTGTGAGTTTTTGACAGCATGGAGTTCTTTGCAGAGGAGGAGTCCAAATTATAGCTTGACAAGCCTGTTACTGTAAAGCAGAGCCAGGGAATCCTACTCTTCTGATAGTCTTTCTGTGCCATCCATATGTGGATAAACTCTCTACAAAAAAAGTCATGGGCATCATGTTTTTGATGTCTTAAGCTGCCATTACAGCTAGTTTGTGAGAGATAAGTTAGAGAGTGTTGTGCTGAAGAAGGCCAAAGCTTGGAGTTTTCATTGTGGCAGAGGTACATGTGTGAACATGTGAATGTGTGGTTTTATTTGTTTGGGATTTTTTTCATTGAATAGGTGTTATGAAAAGCCCCTCAGGGCAGGAGCTGTTCAAGTGGAGAGGCAGAAAGGCTAGTGGTTTCTGGAGGGCACCCTCATAATAGGGCAGTAATGGTGTCCACATTTCAGGAATTTTTAAAAACATGAATGAGATATATCACATGTATTTCACAGTGTTGATTACCCAGTCTAGTATTTTTCTCCCATAAATTATCTAGTTTTTTATTATTGCTTAAGTATGTTGCATGATCATCTAATTACATAGTAAGATGCCAATTAGAAATAATGCTACAGCCGACCATTGCAAGTCAATTTTATGTGCCTTTTTCCACTGTACACATTAATTGTTGGCATTGTTTTTTCTCACTACCACCTCCATATTAGAGTGACAGCGGTACAACTCACCAGTTTGATATTTCTCTTGTGTCTATACAGAAAAAACACTGGAAAAGGCCGCCTGTTATTTAAAAATCAGCATTGAGGAGTTCCTGCTGTGTGCATGTGGAGTTAGAGCAGAAAAACTGCAAAGAGCAACACAGCTGAAAGCAGGTCCAGAGCAAACACTCAGTGCCAAGCTGTCATTCAAGAAACAGTTGTGGGAAGCACTGAAACAAGAGACTTTGCAGGTAAGATTATTGGCATAGCCTTTGAAAAGAAGGTAAGATTGTATGGTTGGAGTGTCTCCTACCCTTTAAGCAAATAATTTATTGCAACCGGAAGTGCCTGTATTTCCAGTGAAAAATGCAAGCATGGTTCTCATGAGTAAAGAAGGGGTTCAATTATGTGTTCATGTTGTTCTACAAAAAAATGCTCAAATCCCAATCAAAAAAATCTGTAATTTCCAGGTTTCTAGGCCAAAATGTGTGGTACTTCTCATTTACTGAAGGTTTCTAGAAGTGTAGGGATTCTTTATACATAATACTGAAATATACGGAAACAATAATGGTTTTCTCCCCATTATTTTGTGATTGTCCTTACTTTTGTAGTAGTAGTCTTAATTTGTTTGACATGAGTGATGCCTTTTTTAGGCTGAGTATATTTAAAGGGGGAAATCTCTAAGATGTTTATCAAAGAAGCACCAACAAAAATTTTGATTCAACCTCATTTCAGCCAATGTGAATTATTGAGAGTAATACATATAGAGATGTAAAAATGGTCATGAGATAGATTCTCTGGCTTTACTTGTACATCCTCAGTGTTTGCTGTTTTACCTTGCAGGTAGCACAAGCACATTAAGCTTTGGGTTATATAATTAAGCATATATTCCCATAACAAGTCTTGTCCAAGAGTTCAATGCCTAGATTATCCCAATTTGGCCCAATTCAAGGTCAAAAGTTTTATTTCTAGGTGCTGTGATCAGACCTACATCCTTATTACCCTTTACTCCCATTGAACATCTGGAGGATGATTCCATCTGCTTTGTTTAACCATTTCCTTTATCTTTTTTGCTTAATAACAATTAAGTTCAATTTTTCTATTGATTATAAAGCAACAATTTTGCTAATATAGTTACAATTTAATTAGCACGAATTGTATTTATAACACATGTATGTCCAGGAAATAAGCAGATTATCTCACTCTTTTTTCTGCTTTCATCCCTTTCTATTTTAGTTGGGATGTACATGGTACTTTTGTCCAAATATACTTAAGACTGTCAGCATAGGATCCTGAAGGATAATTTTATGTTAGTTTTAGGAAGAGCTCATGTGGACATTTTCATTCAGCTTCTCACAAGCTGCACATTACAACAGCCAATTTATTTCTACAATCTGCATCAGCTCCAATACCTCAATGCTGCCTTGACATCTACAGTTCAAACAAATCCTCATTTTGCTTGCTTTTGAACTTAAACCAGGGAGGAACCTTGGCCTCAGACAGAACATGTCCTTGTAAGACAAATCAGAGTTGCTGAACAATAGACCTGTGGCTTTATTTTAAAAATAATTAAAAAGAGAAAAAAACCCCAAACCACTCAAAAGACAAAGTCAAAACACAGATTGCCAGTGCTTTTCCACCTACTTCTCAGGGGTAAAAGGTCACTTCCTCCCCCTGTTTTAGTCACCCTCCTCAATGCCAGTTAGACTCAGTATTATTATTAGACTCAGGATGGCAGCACTGTAATGATACTGAATTTATTAGGTCACTGTGAGGTTTCCTGGCAGACAGTATCATCCTACATAAAGAAAATTCCTGTGACCTTAGTAAGAAATCAAAAAATTGGTTAGTTGCTATAGCTTTCCTTTCATCCCTCTGATTAGAGAATATTATTTCATAGAAGCAAGCTCTTAATATTCCTTCTCAGTCTTCTGCATTCTTGTTTAAAAAAATCCCCAAATAAACCAAAGACCCCATAACCCCAAAAACAAGAAAACAGGAAAACCTCCGGAGACCCAAGACACCAAAACTCAAACAAAACTGAAAAAACACCACCAACAACACAAATCAAAGGATGGTGTAATTCTGATTTATATATGAGAAAAGGAAAACAAAAATTACTAAGTTGTCTGTGCTGCTCTTCATACATCACTTGGGAGCAAACCCAGTTATAAAAAATGTAGTATTTCACAATTACCCTTTCTGCTCTAACCCCTGCAGGTTTAGCACAGTTTGGGTGATGTGCAACAATTAGGTTATCTGCACTAGCACTTTCCCTTCGGAATAGGCATGGCCAGTAGATAATTTGCTCTGGACAGACCACTAGTAGATTCTTTTGCCAAGTGTTGACACTACGTGGCTCTTTTCTGTTGGAGAGGATGAAATGGTGAAACCTTACAAATATGAATACATAAATTCTGAGAGCTAGGTTGAAATGAAAGCCACTTTCGAGACACCAAGCCTCAGTTACTAAATAACTAGAAGACAATAGGATAGCTAGCTGGAAGCAATCCCCTCTTGATGAAACAATGATTCCTGCTGAAAGCAGGTTCAAAGGTCAAGAAAAGATTTTGTTAGAGTTTAAAGTACAACACACTATGGTAATACGAAGATTCTTATAGGCTGTATGTAAATGTTATAGAATTTGTATCTTGTATTAGATTGGTTAGGAAGAATTAGAATATTCAGCAGAGATTTATTGTATTGTAAATGGAAAATCGCTCTCTTATTCTCCTCTCTTCTCTTACTCTGCTCTTTTCCACTCTCCCTCCCTCTCTCTCCCTTTCTTTCCCCTCTCCCTTCTTTCTTATTACCCCTCACCCTCCTTTCTCCTCTCATCCCCCTCCTGCTTCTCTCGCCTCTCGCCTTCCTCCTCCCTTACTCTCCTCTCCCTCCTCTCTCGACCCCACTCTCTCTCTTTCTCCCCCCATCTTGCTCCGAGCTGCTGGCGGCAGCTCTTAGCAAGATTTTCTATGCCTACGCCCTCACAATAAACCGCAACTGTAACAGAACAGCCTTTGTGGAGCCCCTGAGTTTGTCCCGGAAAAAACCGTCCACCGCGACAAAGAGACCCCCCCACTTTTCAATAATACAGTCTTGCCTGACTGCTCACTGGATGTGGGAGGAGTTCTGGAAACTGGCTGAAACAGGTGTGTGCTAGGAGAAAGCAGGGCCTTCCCTCTAAATGGAGCTAATAAGCCCCTCCCTCTGAATTCGTATAATTTTGGAATTAAGGGGCCCTCAGGCAAAGATATGGGAATAGGAATAACGGTTCTTTACTACTATATCTAACAAAACAAATAAAACCACAACTATGAAATTAGCAACAAAGAGAGCAGTAACAGTGTTCCAGTCCTTTTTGTCTGAAGGCTCCCTTCCTGTGCTGCAGGCACCGGTGGTGGGCAGGGGCAGGTCCCGGCAGCTGCAGGAGTGCTGGGGGTGATAGCAGCAGTGTCCCAGATGGGAAAGGGATGGAGGAGAGACTTTTGCTCACACTGTCAGTCCAGGTGCTCAGCAGGGTGCTTGGAGCACTCAGCAGAGTGCCTGGTGCTTGAGGCGAGAAGGGCCTAGCCAAGAGGGCTTTCTTAGCATGCCAGTGGGGAAAATTCCATAGAGAGGAAAGGGAAAAACCCAACCCCCAGCAACCATTTCATTTAATCCTTTACTAAAGTTGAAATACAAATTATTTATGTGATTAAGAATTTAAGAAAATATATTCATTATCCTTCTTCAAAAAGCTTATATGAAAACAATATTGCAGTGAGGAATTTAATTCTCAAAGAACACAGCTTGCAGGGCCATAGCATAATTTAGTCTAAAGACAGGCCCATGACACTTAAGTTCATAAATACTACATTTTCCATTGCTGAACACATCCCCTGCCAAAATCAAGTTTTCTCCAGTTCTGCCCTAAAGTCTCACAATATAGATCAAGATTTCAGTTCTTAAAAATATTCAGCCACCACAGTTCCTTTTCTGATCAAAACCCATGAGCAGGATGGACAGCTGTAGGCTGACCATGGATTTATTTTTACTCAGCCCTGCTATCTCTTTGTATAAGTAGATGATAAAATTAGATGTTGGCACTTGAAGAGATTTTGAGTTCATTTGTGTGTGCATGACATCTGATTCTCAGGCCCTAGGGACTCTCTGCTACTACAGTATTATAATGGGCCTTTATAAATTACTACCTTATTTTGATGGATTGCTTTTAATGGCAATCCATCAAAATAAGGTAGTAATTTATAAAGAGCCCTTATAATGCTGTTGTAGTAAAGGTGTGAAGGTTTGGCTGTAAATGTGAATCAATTTTGTTCTGCTGTTAGTGGGAATTAAGTCACCATAAATGAAAGAAAATCTTGCCTTATCTTCAAATTTGTGTAGTCATTAAGAAGGGTTTTGGTTTGTTTGCTTTTTGGGGTTTTCTTACTACTGAGAACAGATTCTCACAGCCTCTACCATAGCAGCCCAGATCCTGGAGTCCTGTGCCATTTTCTGTGCCTGTGCAATTTGGAAAGAAAAATTTTCTAGCAGAGAGGATTGGAAAATAGCAGGCTCAATTTAGGAAACTCAATATGGCAACCCTTGCTCTCTAGGTATACAAAGTCTGTGTTCATAACTGAATATGCCTTGTCCTGAGGAGAAGATAGGAAAGCATTTGCAGTGCTGTGGATACTGGTGAGACTCAGGGAAAAAGCAGTTGAGTTTTCCCAAGCTACTCAAAGAAAAACGGAAAGGAAAGAATTAATAACAAAGCTAGCACCTGCTGTTGTGGACAGGAGTGTGCAAGAGACGTGATATTTTGGTAAAATTGTGCTTACAAGAGGTGCTGCCTTCCTTGGACCAACGAGCTTATTCTATCTGTTGGTTCTGCAAACTAGTCTATAAAAAGGTGTCTGCTTCTGCAAGAAATTGCTTCTTCTGCTTTACAGAGGAAGCCTGTGGTGCTGTATTCTTTTGCTGCTCATAGCCTTACAGCAATACCATGCTGCTACCAATTACTATTGAAAAATAGCTTTGAGTGGTCTTGTGTGTTGCAGAAATTCTTCCTAGCCTTGCACTCTGTTGGCCCTGGTTAGGACCAGTGTTTGGCTCTTGGGATGTTACAGAGCAGTCACTGAAGAGCTGAAGGGTTTAAGTGAACGAATCCTTCAGACCAGCTGGCAAAATATGGGATGAAAATGCAAACAAGGTTTATTTCTATTCGGATAAAGTTGCCATTCCTGCAAACAGACTAAGGATTGGAAACTGGATTGAAAACAAGGCAAAAAAAATGTTATCAGTTGTTGGTAGTTACATGAACCTTTGAGTGTCTGTTCTCCACATGGTTGGAATCAGCATTTATTTTTACTGACAACAACTTGTAACTACTGTAGTTATTTTCTTATTAACCCAATCACTGCTTTTCCCTGGTATCACTTCCCTGCTTTCTGCTGTGTCAGCTTGACTGCTGCTAGGTTAAACCTGAGTCCCCACACTCAAAATTTGCCAAGTTGTTTTTTTTAAATGTATACTGAGATAAATTTAATTGCAGAGCAATGCAGAGAGCTAATCACTGAACAACTCCCTGAACAAAGAGAATCCCAGAAATCCAAAGCCCAGCAATGTTGTTTTAGTAATTTGCCACATACCTGCTCTGAGAGAATAAAGCACATTTACTGAGATACTTGTAAAGGAGTTGAATTTCTCTTTTTGTCTTGAACTTAATGGCATGAACAGTCAACACTTATTATAGCAGATACAGAGAGTGAAGTAAAACCAAGCAACCAAGTTCAGGCAATAAATGCTTTTCATTTTCCCAGTAATTTTATACATTTGATCTCTATGTTGTAAACATTCTTTCATGGTGATATTAAACATACTTCCACTTCTGATAGTTGCACGAAAGTGCCTCTGTTAATATTTTCTATGAATTAAAATCTCTAAACTTGTACATGTTCAAAATTGATCCAACATTTTGAATGACTAAGATGCAGATCAGTTTACAATACCTTTTTTATAATTTATTAATATACCATGGCATTTTTAAAGAGATAAATATTTATTCAGAGCTTTTTGTATACTTCAGAAGATAACGTTTTGAGCCTTGTGTTGACATCAGGGAGCTCGTTATCATTTTCATCATAACAACAGTGATAACGATAACCACTTGTTGGGGGTTGAGTGTTTTTCTGTTACTGTGTCAATTGAAAGAATTTTTCCCATTATCATGCCAATGGAGCTGGCCGGGTTACACCCAGGGTCTCTGATGACTCCAGACAAAGGGGTCAGTGGCAGCGGCTCCCGGAGGGGCCTCTGAGGCTTCCAGAGGAGACTCGTGTTTCCAGCGAGCTCAGAGCAGGACACCCCATCTTCAGCCCCCGCTGGGGAACACAGGAGAGCCAGGTCTCTGATCAGGTCTGTGATCACCTGCCCTGCATCTGCCCCGTTCCAGCCTCCTGCCTCTGCAGACACAGCTGATCCCCCGGACACACACGGTGAGCGAGGAGCCGCCGCTCCAGCCCGTTCCCACCCGAGACCGGCGTGGCCGCTGCCGCCCCCTCCCACCTGCGCTCCCGCCTGCCCTCTGCAGCTCCGGATTTTGTTCCAGCTGCAGGACTGGGACCAAGCACAGAGACAGTGTGCCTGCAGCTAAAGGGACTGGAACCGAGTTATCTGTTCTGTTCTGTTAGCAATTTTAACAACTGCTGTTGTTTTTCTGCTTGTATGGTTAGATATATTAGTAAAAGAACTGTTATTCCCAGCCCCTTATCAGAGTCCTTGATTCAAACATTTATAATACTTGGAGGGGAGTGGAACTAAAGTCTCTATTTCAAAGGAAAACTTCTGCCTTTATCGGCAGACACCTGTCCTTTCAAACCAGGACACCAGTTCATGTCTAACAAGAACAGGTGGCCAGAGTGCTTTATATGTATTCAATTTTTTTTTAAAAAAAGGAAGTACATATCAATGATTTTCATAGACTTTTCATTAGTTTTTGTCATCTTCCAAACAGTTCTTCTGCTCATTTCATTCACATTTGTCAGTCTTTAATTCTGAAGAAAGGAAATCAGTGACATTCTCTGTTACAGACGTAATGAGCTGACTCTCAGAGAACCAGCACATCAGAGCTGCTCCTGGGAGCTGTCCATGTCCTTCTGAGCATCATCATTCTTCAACAAGAATCAAAACAATCCTGATTTTTGAAGACATTGTTTCTATACTCCCTGATTTCACAAATGTCACACACAGACATGCCACAGTGCTTTAAATGCTGATTGTTCTCTCAACTTTGGAGTTTTATCAACAATCAGGAGAAACTGATGACTGCATAATTAATCCACTTTGTGGAAACATTTAACAACTTGTGGAAGCAAATATTATTGTTTGAGCTGAATGCATATTTACTTCAACAAACTGACAGCTGGATTGCCAGAGTGAAGCCAGTGCAATTCCTGCAGAATCCATAGTGCACTCAAACAGGCAGGAAGTTTGCTCCTGCATGAATACTGTCCTGTGGAAATTGGGGTGAATGGGGAGCTGCCTTCATCTGCAGATACAGAGAGTTTCAGCTTCAAACCCTGAGAGCCACCTAGCTAGGAGGAAGGACATCCTTTTACACTGTGGCAAGAGAATAGAGAGAGGAGCTGTCTCATGGGAACTATTATGTTAACCAGTTTGTTACAAGTAAGGTGTTCTTGGTTTCCATATACAGTTGGCTGGTTGCCAGCTACATATATCCAACCCTCATTATTGATGGGATTCAGTACCCTTCATCCTGTCTATATACCTCTGTGCTTTCCGGGTTTCAGGGTCTTTGGAGGTTTCTCCTTGTATCATGCAGTTTCTACATTTGTTATTTTTACATTAAAAGTTCTTTGTTTCTCAGGAACTCCATCATTCCCATCTCTCTCTATATTATGCTACAGATTCCCTGGCTGGCCCAGTTCTGTTATGACCATCCCCAGTGGCCGTACTGTCCTAGTTTCCTTCAAACCAAAACCTTTCTTTATATGTTACTCTGGATTGAGGAACTTTGAAATCACCTTGTTTTACAAGCCACTTCAGAGCTGCAGTATCAGCACCTTGAAATTGTCATAGTCACCTTTACTCCCATTCTTTATTCTGTGTATATCCATTGAAGGAGTTTGAAGAAATTCCTTTTACAAGGCTCTGCACAAACCAAAATGTCACTCAGTTCAGGGAAGCTGCCTTTGTCACATTGTGCTTGTGAGATATCCTGTGTTGTCCTCCATCACCACCACAGTGGAAGACATCCATGGAAGCTCAGGACAAGAACATCAGTATTCTTTGGCAAAATAACCCAGAAGGAGAGATGTTCTGATCCTAATAGTTCTAATCATCCTGATCTCTATTCATGGTCATGTTTTGGGAATTTACTTCTGAAAAATTGCTTTTAAAAAAAATTCATGTTCTAGAAACCTTCTTTGGAGGGAGTTCCAGAAGACTCTTGTGGTCAGAGTATGGAACCCTTTTCCCTCATTTTGTGGAAGAACTCAGGTGACTTGTGCTGACTTCCTGTAGTTCCTTGCAATAGGGCAGTGACAGGCACCAGATTTCTGCATTTTTACTGTCCACTCAGCAGAGACCTGACCTTTCCTTGAAGCAATGATCTCAATATTAATTCATTACTCATGAATATTAGAAGAGAGGAAGAAAGGAGCAGTAGAATGGTGGAAAATTAAAAAGAAAAAAGGTTTCTGACAAGCTGTTATAGGGAAAAAGGTTTAACTGGGATGGTCTTTCTTGGGAGCAATGAACAAGCAGCACAATAGCAAGTGACAATTCAAGTTCATAGTCAATAAATACAAGAGATTACAGTTCGGAAGAAGTAATTTCAACTGTTTGGGCACCTTACTGTGTGTTCCATTAATGGCAACGTAGTGATATTTGCATTATTAGCGACTCCTTAGCTGGGAAGGCTGGTCATATAGGCAGCAGCCATTGAAGAGCAACAACATGAGGGGGTACTTGGAGAGTAGGAGGAAGATACCAGAGATTTATTGACATGAAAATGAAATATTTGAAGTATAATTACATGAAGAACATTAGTTTTCCCCCTTGGATTATGTTTTGAATAATGAGGACTGTAGTACCCACAAAGGAACTGTAAAGTAAGTAACAGCCAATAACAGTTGTCTTTAGTCTCAAGAAGGGACAAGATTTGAAATGTAGTATTTGATTTAAATGGTGTCTCTCTGAATTTGAGAAGGAAAGAAATTAAAATGTATGTAAGTCAGCGAGACCATATCCCTTGCTAGTGTCTACATAGATGAACTTCTAGTTCATTTCAAGGCATTTGTTTTGATTCATTCCAGCTGTGTTGTGCAGAAGTCCCAGAAGCACTGGGCTATCTCCCCTGCATGTATTTGCGTTTGGGTATGATTTTCAGTAAACCACCCTCCTGCATCTCCAGTGAGGGAATGACATTTACCTTGTAGCATTTGGACCTAAGGCTGCCTCTCCGGGAGCAGAGAGGGCCCAGATGGTCAGGGAAAGATGCATTTTACAGGTCTCTGTTCCTTCTCTGGCTCAAAGCACCATCACCAAGCACAGTCTAAGCAAAGAGCAGATTTTGAATAAGGTACTGATTGCCCAGGCACTGCTGTGCTGCACAGCCTGTCTGGAATTTGCTGTGAGATTGGTTTATTTCTATAAAGTATGCCGCTCTGTTATATTAGGGTTGCTAAAAGACAAAATTTCCAGAAGATAAGTTGGCCTTTAAAATCAAATGAGTGAAAACAAAAATTTAATTCAAACTTTAGTACTTCTGGAAAGATTTTTTGATGTAGGCAGAAGGACTAAATTCACTTTGTTCTGATCATTTTCCCCTAAACACTGGCTTGCTGGGATTGATGGAGGCTGAATACCCTCTGCATCCCATGGGAATTTCCTTCAGTTGTCCTGCTGCTATCCCAGCTATGACCTGGAGGCCCTGCCATCAGGACATCCATCCTACCTGTTCTCCTATCCTCACATGTGTAAGGTGTAAGGGGAAATAGAAAAAGCTGAAATAGATTATTTTAAAACTAAAGCATTTTCATCCTGAGTCTGCTCCTGGGTGCCACTCAAGTACAAAAGCCAGAAAGTGTGACATGCAGGTTGTCCAAAATTGCTGCCTCTAAAATCTTTCAATCTGTTTAATATCAAAAGGCTATTCTGCCATTTGACTGTAGCCCAGAGTGGTGCTTCAAGACCATTTTAAAATTGAAGACATTTTTTAAAATTCCAGCCTCTTCCCCAGCATCTTCACTCTGGGTTGTGGTGATGTGAATTTAAACAGTGTTTTAAGGGTTAAATGGCCAAAGAAAAAAAATGTTCTGCAAATGTAATGCCTCCCTTGTAAGGGAGATCTTCCTTCATGATCATGCCTGGCATGTGTCTCAGTTTAGAGAAAAGTTTAGGAGAAAATGCTCTAGAATGAGAGTTTCCTCTACAAAAATGTTTCTAACAATGCCCTTTCTGCCAATGAGATATCAACACCAGTGGATGAAAGTTTAAAGAACTGACCATTTATTGACAGAGTGCAGACATGGCATGGGAAAAAATTGAGGAAAAATGCTAGATATTGAACTGTCAGACTTTGCTCTCCCCATACACACACTCACACTGTAACAACAACAAAAAACCAAAACCAAACCAAACCAAAACAACAACAGCAACAGCAACAAAACCAACAACAAAAAAACCCTAAAAATTCCTCAAAATGCAAAACAACAGCCAACCATGTGGCGGGGAGGAACAAAATGGCACCTGGCTTCTGTCTCATGGAAGAAAAAACCAAAAGGTTCACACAGAAGCTCAGGGGGAAAAAAGCCAAACAGATGGGAACATGGTGAATCTCTGATGTTGGGTCTCCTCATCACAGCAGATGAAGCTGGTGGATTTAGTGTCCTTTTGTTTGTGGGTTCAGCTTTTCTGAGGTCTGGGGCTGGGATGGAGCAGTTCCTTGGCTCCTTGTTGGTCCTCTGCTTCTGCCATCAACTCTCTCATCTCAGACCAAAACCAAACCTAACATTTCAGAGAAAAAAAAACAAAAACAAAAACAAACAAACCCCAACTTGTGGAAGGCTTGCTGTCAAAGCCTCCAAGGTCAGGGAAATGGAAAAACCTCCTTTCATAAGCTAACAAATCCAAGCCAGCTAAGCAACAAAGTCTGCCTGTCTGCAGGGAACCAGAGACACCTGCCTGGGAGTGAAGCTTTGAAAAAAGCTGGCACAAGAGCTCCCAGGTGCAACCTCTGCCCTTGGACCCATCCTAAAGCTACAGCAACCATTACTGGCTATAGAGCAGACAATTAGTGAATAGAGTGTCATCATAAACCACCACAAGGCAGCATGGAGCAGGTAAGACTAGGCTCTTCCTTGTTGGGGACTATCTTTGCCAATGGCTGGGCATCTGGGCATGCCGCTAGTGTAAATCCTTCATCTTTATTTATTGTTTTCCAAAGCATATAGGTTCTTCAAGCTCTTAATTGATTTTAAAAACAACAAAGCCATTTATAAGTCCCAAAATGCACTGACAGTCAGTGGGATTCAGGGTGTGCTTCTGGTTCTGACAAGGAGCTCCTTAATTACCAAGGGTATCTGAATAATACATTTATCAGGTTCCCACTGAAGGATACCCTGGATATCTTGGTAAGAGAGGGACTGAGACACTCTGAACGGCCAACTCGGATAGTGTGGAACATACCTAGGTTTTTCATGAAAACTCAAGAAATAAGTAAACCAATTCTAAACCAGCCAACAATCCCAGCTGAATCCATCTTTAACTACTAAAGGAGTCGGTGAGCAATGCATCTGTCAGCACAAGCTGGCAACTTTCTGTGCCCCAAGTCATGCCTGTGGCTCCCAGAGCTGGCACTGGTCTTCAGCAGACACCAGCCTTTTGAGCTCAAGAAGATGCTGTAACGTTGCAGCGTGATTATTTTTGCCCCTGCAATGTATGTAGAGCTAAGGCACAGTCTGCATGGATGCACCAACCTGGAAATGTGCTCAAGTATGCAGTGCTGCATAGATGAGCTACCCAGAGCCAGATTAAGAGTGTAGTGGGAAAAGTGTCACACTTGCAAATCACATCCCTTTGTGGCTCACTTAAAGGTAATCAATCATTCACAGTCTTGCAAGAGTAGCTGCCTGCACACCACCACCTCTGTGAATTGAGCTGGTCTTTATCAAAGCAGCTTTTTGAAAACTGGGAATTATTCCTAGCTAACTTAATACTTGGTTTCAAAGTTGTCACTTCATAGCTATTATCTGTAAACTTTAGCCAGTCTTTTTAAAAGTCCTTTCTTTTACATTTCAAATTGATATTTTTCATTAAGTGCTTTCATCACTTTCCCCCCACCCCCTCAGCCTCCACAAATGGAAAGACAGATTTCTAGGTCTTTTGAGACCAAATACCCTTCAATTCATATTCCACAAAGTACTTTTGCATATTTTAATGGAGTAGGTAAAAACATTTTTCTTGATTTTATGATGTTTTAATGGAGGTGAAAATCCAGGGCTGAGCATTTTCATAAAATGAAAATTAAAAATATGTGACTTGGCTTGAAACATTTTAATTCCAATCTCTCTCATTTATAACACTTGCTTTCTCTTTTTTTAGAAGAGTGTTTTCAAAGGCAAAAGGAAGCAGAATATCAGAATTATGAAGAAAAGCTTCATAGCATAAAGCTCAAACAAGAAATTGCTCCAAACTGACTTCTAGGTGAAGTCACTTCTGTGATTATTTTGCTAAAAATAAATTATCATCTTCCAGTTAAAACTCTCTGTGAAAGGGATCCTGACCAGAAAAAACATCACAGCTTATGCCTGCACGTGGTCTCCTGTTCGCTCAAGGCCTCCACAAAATTTTCGGTGTTGCTTTCCACGGGACTCATTCCATGCCTATTTAAGATGCAGTTTTCAATTGATATCAAATTGATTTTAGTCTTTTTTGTTTTGTATATTCTCTGTACTCTTTACACGTGGATTTGCAGCCTATTAGTGTGTTCATAGTCCCAGCAATTTGAAAGTTCTAAGGTGTTGCACAAAGACAAAGAATTCTTTGCACTTACTGTAAAGACAAAAGCAACTGCTATTACCAAGCCAACACAGAGCCATGCTCCAGTTCTTACTGTTTTTATATCTCTTCCAAATAATAGGATCATAGAATAGTTTTCATGGGTGGGGACCTTAAAGATCATCCAGTTCCAACCCCTCTGCCATGAGTAGGGATGCTTCTCACTAGACGTGGTTTCTCAGGGCCTCATCCAGCCTGGCCTTCAACACTTCCAGGGATGGATCCACAACCTCTGAATGGCTTGTCTTCCTGGATCAGGAAGTTGGCCTCTACACACTCCAGGAATGCCCTTTGTTCTTGCAGCCACCTGTATTACTTTCCCAGCAGATGTTGGTGAGGTAGATGTTCAAGAATACATTCAGTGCTGGTAAGTGGAGATGAAGCTGAAGTCCAAGAGGCAGGTTGAACTCGGGGGGCCAGGAGCCAAAGCCCAGGACAAGAGGCCATGAACTCCCCTTTGCATTGCAAAGGGCACAGGGAGCTGTGGGGCAGCCAGGGGATCAGACACTCAGAGACACAGTACGAGCTAATGAGCTCCAGACCTTTGTGAACTTAGATGGTGAGGGGATGAAAGCACAGGAGTTTCTTTATTCCAGGTTCCTTCTCAGAGGCACCAGCTTGAGGCGTAATTTTGTTATTTAGTTACTGCATCATGATTACATTGTTTTGAGGATCTGGACATCTGTAACTCTGCTATGGCAGACCCAGGGTTAAGCTGGCAAGGAAGCCTGCTCTGACTATGTGAGAGTGGAGGGTATAGCTGTGAAGGACTTTGGTCCCGCATGAGGTGATGTGAGAATGACTCTAGAGTGATCTTGGGTGGTTGGACAGGGAAATTTCCTTAACACAGGACTCTCCTTTGCTAGCCTCTTGCTTCTGAAAAGCCCATAGCCCTCAGCTATAGTGCTCCAGTTGGGGAAGTGTCCCAGCATACTTGCGTGATGACAGTTTTGGAAGGGACCTAAAAGCTCATCTGGTTCCAACACCCCTGCCATAGGCAGGGACACCTTCTACTAGACCAGGATCTCAAAGCTCCATCCAGCTCAGCTTTCAACACTTGCAGAGATGGGACAGCCACAACTTCTCTGGGCAGCCTGTGAACAGTGCCTTACCACTCTTACAGTCCAGCACCTTTTCCTAATATCTAATAGAAACAGCTTAAGGCTATTCCCTGTCTTCCCTGTTACTGGGAGGGGTTCGAGAAGTTCCAAAAGGTCAACAGCGAACAAGAGCCGTTGGTCATCTACCGTAACCCTTGACAGCCACGAGCCCAACATTCTGAATTCTGGCAGTTAGAGGGACGGACCAATCAGCAGCCTCTGATCCAGGTACATCATAATGACTGAAGAACACCTTCAGCAGTTGGAGGGGCAGAGCAGCAGAAGGACAGTGCAGAGTGGCCTCCAGTCTTGCTTCTCTCTTGTCCTCTTTGGGTATTGGTGTCGTTCTGTGGAAGTCACCCAGGACCTTCTTGAGTCAGAAGAGGAGCATCTAAAAAAATGGTTAGAATTAGTCGTTTCATGGACCTTCCTGACTGTAAGCTCCCCAGACTTAGAGAGATTGCAGACCTAGTGACCTCTGTTCGCTTCTCACGTGCCCGTAAGGCAAAGCTAACGCTGGCCTTGAGGCATAAAGGCTATATTCCAAAGCTGCTCCAGCTTTTCCGAGTCTGTGAGCTTGCAGAGAACACTGAAGGCTTGCATCTTCTATTTGACATTGTGAGAAAAATTCTGTACCTGGACAAAAACATTCTGTTTGAGGTGATGTTTTCTGATGAGTGTATTCTGGATGTTGTCGGATGCCTTGAGTATGATCCTTGTTTGGCTGAACCAAGACGGCACAGGGAATCCTTTACCAAAAGAGCCAAGCTACCGGAGGTTATTCCTACCAGAGACCCTGAACTCAGGGAAAAAATCAACGAGGCATTCAGGGCACAGTACATTCGGGCCATCATCATGCCTAATCCATCGGATTTTGAAGAGGGTTGTCTTTCTACCCTCAATTCCTTCATCAGCTCCAGGAAAGAGGAGATTTTACGTGAGTTGCAGGTGAGTGTTTTTTTTAATGTGGCTTAGATGGGATCTGTAGAGATCCCTCTGGCTGTACTTTGGAAATGGTCTACAGCTGGTGAACACCATACAAGTTAATCACAGGCACTTTCATTTGCACAATGTTTTGAATGCTTTCCCTTCCTTCTGATCCCTTGGATTTTGTATTTTCAAAATCATACATTTCAGGTCACTGTCTTAATACTTTTTATGGGCTGTAACAAGATAAAGTCCTGCTCTTTGGTTGCCAAGCAAATCTTTGGAGCTGGTTTTCTATAAGTATTTAAGGAACATGCAACTTCTGGTATTTTGTTCCAGGGACACTTACTACACTGTGTTCCATGTAAAGGGACGCAGAGAAATGGGTGGACAGATATGGCAGAAAGCACCAGAACACTTGAGAGATGATGACGTTGCCAGGTTTTTGGAGTCTGAAGCATTAAATGATTTACAAGACGTGCAGTGTTGTCCTGTATTATCCTTAAATATCTCGTATCAGTAGAGGATGTGAATCTGAAAAGCAAATAATAGTCACAAAAGTTTCCCATCTTGGCAAAGCAGAGTTCCTGCATGTGGGAGAGCTAGTTTTACTGCAAGTAGGGTTCAGGAGAATGTGGCTGCAGCCAACCTGTAATCTGTTAACCTCAGAGAGATGAACTGAGAAGGTGCTTTGCAATGCTGCAGATCCAAACGAGGGAAACTGATCTCCTTGGGATGTTCACAGTGTAGTAAGAATGGCTCAGGTACAGTAGGGCCAAAGTTTTCTCTTGGTTAGCCCTTTTTACATCAGAAGTGCACGAGTGGTTTACGAGTGGAAGTTTATGTGCAAAGTGCTCCTTTCGATGTGGGTGTGGGTATGGCAAATCCCACAGGGAGTCTATGGGGCTGGGCGGAACTGCAAAGCATAGAGGTGGCAGGGCAGAGAAGGAAAGGAAATGTCACACTCTGTAGACACGAATTCAGGGATCATCTTTGGGCTTCATGCCCTGCTACCAGCTTTACTGTGGCTCTGGTGTGCTGGAGATGCTCCAGCTGCACAGAAGTAGTGCTGAAAGACTGGGAATGATCCTGCTAGATGTGCACTCTACCATTTGCCTTCTTTGTGATAAAAATAATGACAGTGTGGAAAGTTGGACTTTGTGCCGTGTGGGATCCTGGAAAGATCATGCTTTCACTTTCCAGAAGGCACTGTGTAATTTGTGTTCTTTTTGTGCGCTCCACAGGAGGATGAAGAATTTTTGCCTGAAACTTTTACACGATTAACAAATGAAGCTACAGATGGAGAGCAACGATGTGAATTGGTAAGTCAGTAGTCTTGGTGGTTCCTCAAAGGCTTTAAGGGAGAGGGATGAATTAGAAAGTGAAACTGTTCTGAGAGTTCTGCAGTTCCAGAAGTACTTATGGAGAAGCAGCCAGTCCACCACCCCCCAGTACAAATTGTAACTGTTTCCTTCTTTCAGAGAGTTTTCTGACTCAAATGCACCAAACTTTTTTTTCCCCCTGTGCACCAGATGAAGTTTTTCAAGGAATTCTGTGCCTTTTCTTTCACGTTACCTGAGAAAAGAGATGAATTTCCTAAAACTTTGGCGAAGTTGGGATTTCTTCCAACTCTTGAAAAGTTAATGGTAAGTGAAAACTTGGAACTGGTTTCAATAAAACTATAAAATCATACAGTCATTAAGCCTTTTAAAATATTTTTATCTACTGAGCATCTTTTTACAAGTCTGATTGGAGACCTTTGCTTTGCTGAGAGTGGAGGTTTCTGATAATGTCCAGAATCCAGAAGCTGCCCACAGTTCTGCTCTGGAGTAACTTGGCTTGACTACTCTTACTATTTTACTTTTGGAGAAATCTGAGGGCAGTGAAGTCCTTGTGACAAGGTAGTCAAAAGGTGAAAGAGACTTTTTCATGTGGAAACTTGACTGTTGTTTTTTTATTGGAGAAAATCACATCCCTTAAGGAAAGGTCTGAATTCTTGTTGCCTCTAGATGCTTACAGAAACTGTTGTGCACCTTGATTTGTACAGTGGTTCTTTAGTAGAAAAGGAATAAATTGTGGACAGCAGGTATAGAATATCAATAACGTCTTAGATATTCAAGCAAGTAGGATATTGTGAATGTTTCCAGCCTAAGTTAGGGTTCTTAAATTCACAGAAAGCTTTTTGCCCTTTCTAGAGGATGAAAATAGAAGGGAATGGATTTGCCTGGTTCCTTGTGGTTTTTCTGTAACTATATTATCTTGTTTATGAAAATTTTTGTGACAAAATATTCTGCAGTTTTTAAACTGCCTCTTCTTGGCAGCTTCATGCAATAAGAAATCCCAAACTTTATTTACTCTAACAAATTTATCTCTTTTTTTTTATTTTTGTGTGTGAGGGAGTGGATGATCTGCAAGTTAAATCTGCTGCTACAGATATGTTGTCTTATCTAGTAGAATTTAGTCCAGCCATGGTCCACGAATTTGCAATGCAAGAGGCCCGACAGAGTGAGAATGTGAGTAAAAGTGATTTGGAGTTTGTTGAATATACCAGTTTTAGGGCAAACAGGAAAATAACCAGTAAAATACAAACGATATTTCTGTATTGTGTTTTAATTTTTGATTTTAAAAAATTGCAGTAAATGGGGACCTCATTCCGTTCTTGTGAATAATTATTTTGTGATTTCTTTCTTTGGATTTTTTTGCAGGATACCCAACTCATCACTCAGATCATTAAGCAGATAATCTGTAGTCCTGACCCTGAATTTGGAGGTGACCATCAGTTAATGGAGATTTTGCGTGCACTGATCAATCCAAAGAAAATGCTGACCACAGCTAGTGTAAGAGAACGGGAATGGCAGAAGACATGATACTGTCTTGTCAAACATAAAAGCCTGATATTCTCTATTGCTATTATTATGGGCAGAGGACAACAAATGATAGGGTTTTTTAATTGAGTGGCATGTGGTCTGACAGCAACTTTAAATAAGCAAAAGATAAGCTAATTTTGCTAATGCAAGGTATGTGTATGGGGCATTGTGCCAGTATTAAACCACACAGTCCCATGTGTCAGGGCCATAGAATTGTCTGGCCATAGCTCTCTCCATCTGGATGATAAATCCTGACCTATTTAAATTCATTGCAATGGACCAGAATACCTGTAAAATGGTTTACAGTTTTTTCTGGGCAAAACTACATGCATTTAAGAATGGTTTAAGAAGACTTTGTCAAGCACTTGGAGTCCCTGCTATTTTTTCCAGTATATATATTGGGGATTATTTTAATGACAGCTAGGTTGGTTGGATGTCTCACAAGTTTTTCCCAAAATAAAGAAATTGATCCTGTGTGAAGACAGTTCTGCAGACCCCAAAAACTCAGTAGAATTCTTTGTAAGCTGTTTCTTCTGTTACCACTCTTTTTTCATTTAAAAGGTTGTATGTATGTCAGTGTTTAATGAAGTTATTGTTGTTTTAGCATTTAGAAATATTTGAATTTCTCGATAACTTCTACGACCGTTACATTCATGTTCTTACTGCACCGCTTCCGGCTGATGCATCAGAAGAATGGCATGATATAGGTAAGAACAATTTAATTTTTTTTCCCTTTGAAAGGCAGTACAGTCCTGGTAATGGCAACAGACTTGTGATGCCTGCTGGGAACAGGCTAGCTGCAAGCTTCTATTCCTCCAGGGACAGGGATTATGTGGGCAGGAGTTTTCATAGCCCTTTCCTGAAACTGTGAATGCTGACATAGCTTGATGGTATACTTTGTAAAGATGCACTTCCTTCATGTGTGTTGAAAATAATGTCATAGTTTTACTAGTCTAATTTTAAAGAATATTTACTTATTATAATATCAAAAAAGGCAAAAAAAAAAAAAAAAAAAAAAAAAGCCACAGTTGTTCTGACCTTCCAAAGAAATACAGTAAAACAAAAATCCACAAAAATATATCAGAAACTGCAATAGCAACTAAATTTAGTGTATGCTGACAGTAGAGGATTTACTTTTTGTACAACTTAAAGCATTAATTTATCTTGTAGATAATTATCAAACGGCAGAAATACTTGCCTCAGTTTTGGAGCTGCTGTCTTTTTGTGTGGAACGGCACAAATACCACATGAAGAGGTACATTATAAACAAAGATCTCCTGAGAAGAATACTGGTCTTGCTGAAATCCAAACACAAATTTCTGGCCTTGTGTGAGTATGGAACTGCTGTGATTTATTTTTTAAAGGCTTTGTGTGTCCTATGTGGAAGGTGTAAGAGTGTTGATGTACACTTGAACTCAGAATTCATGCTCATTTGCTGTGTTTCATTGGCTACAATTAAGTCATTTGGGAAAAAAGAGGTAGCAGCTATCTGTAAGCACAGACCAATGCAGTTTGTGGTGAGAGAAGAACTGTTGTCTCTTTTGAAGTCTACAGGGATCCTTTCAAATCTCCATGACAGGATCCTTTGGAATAAGATTTCTTGCCTCATTTCAGTAGAAATTGTGTCCTTTCTTAATAATGTCCTGAATCTGGTTCTCACTGTGGAGAGTGAATGAAATCCTGGGAAGCAGGGTCTTTAAAGACTCAGGGCTGGTTCTGGGAGGGGAACACGGAAGAAGAACACACAGGAGTTGATAGTTTAACTTGACGCATGCTGGAATGCATTGCTGCTGGACTTGAGACAAAAAATCCATGATTCCTGATGACCTTCAAATACCCAGGAAAGTCAAAGAAGGAAAGAAAGGTTACCTGTCAACAAATCTGCTTCTGTGCTTCGGGGCTGCATCTTCCGCTTGGGATAACACCAGGTTTTTCAATTCTTCCGTAAGAAGGTGGCAGCCCTGTCATGTGCTTGTTGAATGCTTGAATACCTTTCTTCACACAGGTGCTCTTCGCTTTCTGAGGAGGATAATTGGCCTGAAAGATGAACTGTATAACCGCTACATCACTCTGGGAAACCTGTTTGAACCAGTTGTAAATGCTATGTTGGACAACAGGAATAGGAGCAATCTGCTCAACTCTGCCTTGCTGGAGCTGTTTGAATTCATCCGAATGGTAAGTTCAGCAGCAGCTTCAGCACTGACATGTCCATGACCTTGCAGGGCAAGAGGCAAAAGGAAGATTTCCAAGATAGCAAACATCCTGTTTTAATGGAACGGTCACAAATTTTGGGACGTTGCTGAGTCTATTGTCCATTTCTAAGGGAAGTTTAATAATTCTCTCTAGATTTCAGGTCTTTTCCTAAGAATAAATCTGATTGCTCCCCATTCGTTCTTGACAAGAATATTTTGGTTCTAGATAAGGAATCAGTTACTTTCCAAAATAAAGTTGAAAGCTTTCCGATTTTGTGCATGCGAACTTTTGAGAGTGAAGCCCTGTTTTGTTCTTATTCAGGAGGGCATTCAGCTCCTTATTGCTCATATAGTTGAGAACTTCTCTGATGCACTGGAATCTCTCCAATACATTCCCACATTCCAGGGACTGAAGACAAAATATGAGCCAGAAAAAGACCAGCCAAATCAGAAACCAAACAGGTATGGCCCAGTTTCTGTCTAACGAGGATGCCAGTGCCTGCCATTCTGCAAGCCTACTGGTTGGTTTTTAATTTCCCATAGAGCAGCAGAAGCAGGTGGCTGGGATTGGGGTTGGATTTCATTCCTTCTGAAAACTTCTTGGGTTAGAGTAATCCCCCATCTACCTTTTATTGAGTAGAGCTGATGTGGTCAGTAGATTAAATGTTCCACTGAGAAAACTCTCAGCTTATGAAGAACAGAATCTTGCTCTGTTCTTCTGAGTTAGAATTCAGTCTGCCTCATTATCAGCTGTGTATTTGTGAAGCTTCTGGTGAGGGTGAAAGCAGGGATGGAGCTGGATTGTCTTCCCCGAGTCACCTAATTCATTCTAAAGCTTTGGAAGCCATTTATGGCCTGACTGAGTCTGAAACATCAGGCAAAGCTTTAATCACTTGTCCTGTGTCTCTTGCAGTGTCTCCTCCAAATTGCCTGGTGAGACATTTGTCAAAGGAGCAATAAGCTTACGGGTGGATGAAGATCAGTTCAGTGAAGGCGAAGAGAAGGCAGCTCCAATGCCACCAGCAAGCTCCAATGGCTCCTATCCACCATACACAGCCCAGACCACAGTGGAGACAGCCCCCAAGGTGGGAGAGAACTTTTATGGAAGCTCCTATCCTTGGGTAGGACAGCAGAGCAACCTCCTAGGGCTTCACTGGCTGTAATGCGGCACGGTCAGCAAATAGCCTTGTACAGGGTGTCTTAGGGATAAAATCATCCAAATCCCTGACTACTTTCACCAAGAATGAAACCCTGACTAGTTTAGGGTATGGTTTAAGGAGGATAGGATGGGACTGGAGTCTGCTGTTATCTGGTGGACACAGGGTAATTTTGCCTCTTCTGCATAACTAAACTGTTCCTACTCTGGCTTTCTTCCCTGCCCAGCTAGTGCTCTGTGTGTGTGATATACAGATGGGATTGCCTTTTTTGGAGTCTATTCCCCATCAGGGAATGAATACGTGTTTTTAAGCAGACAAAATGTAGGAAGTGATACCTCTTTTGTGCCTTTTACAGCTGAGCATTATTTGAATCTTAGCTTCCGAGGAGCTAGAGAAAACTCTGGCAAGAATTTTATTGCTCACCCCTTTTGACCTGGGGGCAAAACAGATGTGCAGACTGTATTTTTTTCAATGTGTGAATTTCATTTTTGTACCTTTTTCTAATTGGCAGAGAGGTCTATTTGAAATATTTGGTTATCCAGATGATGAAGATCGTGAGACATCTCCAAAGAAAAGAGCTCGTCTGGATTCCTAAAGGAAACTGAAATTTCTAAATAAGGACTTTTTAATGGGTTTTCCAATGCTGCAACTATTTAATGTTAAAATATGGAACCAGCTGCAGTACATGAAATATATCTCTCTTGTAATATATGTTATTATAGAATAAGAATGTAATGGTAATATATGTTTAAATTATAATAGAGTAAAATATAATATAAGTAATATAATTAATATTATGCAATATAGTAGTAATATGTAGTAACATATGTTAGGTAAATTGCTCCTGGAACAGTTTAAGGTGAAGCTGTTATGATGTTTTGGAGATTTAGCTGGTAGTTTAGGGTAATACCTAGTTTCAATTGTAGCTCTTGTTTGGAAAAAAATTGCTTTCTGTATAGATATGCTCAGATAGTTTGTTCATCAAAGAAGTTTATTTTGTACTAAAGATCCCAATGTACTTGTTTTACACCATTTGTAAGTATGTGGCAATATTAATGCTGACCTGTAAAATTCAGGAATTAAAATTGAACTCTGTAGTTTCATAGGATGTGTTATTTGTAAGTACTATTTTAATAAAAAGTTACATGAAACCTGACTGGGTGGGTTTGCTTCTTTTCCTGTGAAGTACTGCTCCAGTCAGTGATGTCATGCCCTGAGCAAAGGGTAACCACATTCTTGGCTTCTCTTTCAATCTGTCATGGCCAAGCCAGTACAAGGTTTCAAAAATATTTCTACACTTTTTCGACTGAATTGCAGGTGGCATCTCAAACTTTGCAAATAAAGAAATTCTTTTTTCCTAATTTTATTTTAGCAGATTTCAGTATCTGGTTGTTTATGGGCTTTCAAGAGGCTGAGGCCAGTGGTTGAGCAAATCTGCACTGCAGGGATGCTCTGCAAATGCAAAAAGCAAAAGCAAAATTAGGAAAATTGAAAGTGGATAAAATTTATTTAAGTGGAGACATTTTTTGCTGAAAATAAATTTATCTTAAAAAAAAAAAAATCCAAAAAACCAAGCCCAACCTAAACTGACCAAACTAAAATAATGTAATAACTATACAATGGCTCTTGACCAAGGCAGGCTTTTTAATGGTAGTCTAGACTTTAATAGATTTGAGTTGTTTATTTCAAATATGTGTGAACAGATATTGCCTCTCCTGCCACATATACAGGGAAATTTAGGCCTCACTTAAAAAGGCAGAGTGCAAGAATCATGAAATCATGAGTTCAAAGTGTTTCTCTGAATTATCTGTCTATTTAAGATTTCCCTCTGCTAGAGAAAAATCTCTGTTACAGAAGTTGCAAGTTAAGCAAATCTATCTGCATGGAAAGTAAACCAGGTTACAAACACTGTTTTGTGGCTATTTAGATATAGCTCATATTGGTGACTGTCCTATTCCAAATTAGAGGATTGCAAGAGGATAAACATATCTCTAAACAAAATTAAAGTGCAACCCTTACACTGGTTGCTTTTCTTGTCTCCAGAAAGCAGCAAAAATCTGGGTAGTTTTATCTCTAAAGGTTCGATGTATGAGTGGACAAAAAACTCTGTGCAAGTGGAAGTTACTGGAATGCTGTTACTCCTCAGGAATTTGGTTGCAGAGCTGGAAGATTTCAAATTCCAGATTCCCAGAATGTCATAGTTCCAACTGTAATTTGGGTGGGGAACTGGAGGATTCTAAATACCTGACACCTGACTTCTGTTATTCCCAAGGAATTTGGAAGGGGAACTGGAGGATTCCAAATTCTCCATACCTGGAGTACCATTATTCTCCGGAAAATTTTGTGGGGAGCTGCAGGATTCCAAATTCATGACACTATGAGTGCTGTAATTCCATAGTTTTGCTGGGAATCTGGGAGGGAAGCAGGAGGATTCAAAATTCTCACTGCCAGGATTGCTGTTATTCCATGGGAATTTGAGAGGAGAAGTGGAGCTTTCAAAATTCCCAACCCTGGGAATGCCATAATTCCAGAGGAGTATGGGAGTGGACCTTAAGGAATCTGAATTCCTGACACTTCGAGTTCTGTTATTCTTTGGGGTTTTGGGTGGGAATTTGGAGGGTGTAGGAGGGATCTTACATTCCCGACTCCCGGAATGCCATTATTCCATGCGATATTGAAAGTGCAACTGGAGGATTCTCAATTCTCGACCCCAGAATGCTCTTTTTCCATGGGGATTTGGGTGCTGTCCTGGAGGGTTCCAAATTTCTGACTCCCAGAATTGTGTTGTTCCCTGGGAATTTGGGTGGGGAGCTGGAGAATTCTAAATTCCTAATGCCTAGGATGCCGGATATCCATGGGAATTTGTAGGGAAAGAGGGGAATTCTGAATACCCCATGCCTGGAAGACCATCATTCCATGGGATGTCTTCTGAGGATCTGGAGGAGTCTAAATTCCTGACATCGGGAATGCTGTAATTCTGTAATTTCAGTAGGAATCTGAGAGGGAAGCAGGAGGATTCCAAATTCTCAATGCCCAAATCGCCGTTCTTCCATGGGAATATGTGAGGGGAACTGGATGATTCAAAATTCCCATAACTGGGAATAACATAATTCCGTGGGAATTTGGGAGTGGAACTGAAGGATTCTCAATTCCTGACACCTGGAATGCTGTTATTCTTTGGGGTTCTGGTGGGAATTTGGGAAGGGAGCTGGGGCATTCTAAGTTCCTGATACCTGGAAAGCCGTGATTCCATGGGAAATTGGCTGCAGTGTTGGAGGATTCAAAATTCCCAGTGTCCAGAATGCTGTAATTCCATGGTCTTTGTGGGAATTTGGGAGGGGGACTGGAGGATTCTCAATTTCTGACACCTGGAATGTTGCTATTGCTTGGAATTGGGTGGAAGTTTGGGAAGCCTTATGGGCGATTCTAAACTCCTGACTCCCGGAATGCTATTTTTTCCGTGGGAGTAGGGGAGTAGAACAAGATGATGCTCAATCCCTAAAACCAGGGAACTAGTTATTCTATGGGAATATGATCGGAATTTGAGCAGGCTATGGGGCATTCTTATTTCCTGACACCTGCGTGCCATTTATGCATGGAAAATTGGGAGGGCATCTGGAGAATTCTCAATTCCTAAGGGCCAGGATGCTGCAATTCCATGAGAACTGGGAGGGGAACGGGAGATGTTGAAACTTCCAATGTCCAAACTCCTGTTATCTCATGGAAATTTGGGATGGAACATGGACAGTTCGAAGTTCATGATGCCTGGAATCTTTCTTTTCCATGGGAATTTGGGAGCGGAACTAGAGGGTTCAAATTTTCCAAGGCCCAGAATTCTGTAATTCCACTGGAGTCTGGGAGTGGAACTGGAGGTTTCTCAATTCCTGACACCTGGAATGCTGTTATTTTTAAGGATTCTGGTGGGAACTTGGAGGGCCTACAGCGATTCTACATTCCCGACACCCGGAAATGCCATTATTCAATGGGATATTGGGACTGAATTTGGAGGATTCTCAATTCCTCAGAGCCGGAATGCTGTTCTTCCATGGGGGTTTGGGTGCGGCACTGGAGGGTTCTAAATACCCAATGCCTAGAATGCTGTAATTCCTGGTGTTTGTGGGAATTTGGGAAGGGAGCTGGAGGGTTCTCAATTCCTGACGGCTGCAATGTTGCTCTTCCTTGGGAATTGAATGGGATTTTGGGATGCTTTAGGGGGGATTCTAAATTCCCGACAAGCGGAATGGTGTTATTGCATGGGAGTATGGGAGTTGAATTGGATGATTCTCAATTCCTGATGCCTGGAATATCATTATGCCATGGGAATATGTTTGGAATTTGAGAAGACTGGGGAATTCTAATTTCCCAACACCCGGATTTGGGTGCAGAGCAAAACCCTGAGAACTGTGATGAGTGACAGTCTGGGAGTGTTTCTCACTGTCTGCCGCACTGCACAGAGCACCCCAGGCAGAGCACTCCAGAGGGAACTTCCATCGGTTTCCCCTTCTGGTTTCATCCCTGCCATATTTCCAGAGCCATTCCTGGCAGGTGTGCCCCAGGTCATGTGTGAATTCCTCAGTCTCGATCTCCTCAGTTTCCCAGCACCTCTTGGTGACCTGGGCAGCGCCGGCGGCCACCACGAATGTCCCGGATCGCAGCTGGAAGGAGAGGAATTCCCGCCCGTCCTTGGCGAGCTCATGGGATCCGCGGACGCTGCCGTGGGACAGGAGGGCACAGGCAGAAACCTCCTGCAGCAGGGGTTCCCTGGATGCAGCAAAGGGAGCTCCAAGGGTCCCCGGTTTCCCCACCTGCAGAACAGGGCGGGGAAAGCCGGGATGGCCGGGAATAGGGGTCAAGGGTGTCCTCAGTGTTGAGGGAAGGATGGGCTGGGTGCTGGGAAAGGCAGGAATAGGGGTGCAGGGGGTCTCTGGGTCAAGGAGAAGGGGACTCTGCGGGCCAGGAGAGGCGGGATGGCCGGGAAAGGGGTGCCGGGGTTACTGGTGCCGGATAAGGGGGTGCAGGGTGGAACGCATGGCCGGGAATGAGGGTTCGGGGGGATCAAGACGCCCGGGAATGTGGGTGTAGGGGCCTCTCCGTGCTCCGGAATGGGCGATCAAAGAGTCCCGGGGCCGGGGGTCCCCCCTCAGCTCTGGCCGCCCCCCGGGGCCCCCAGGAGCGCCCCAGCCCCAGCGCTGGAGCCATGGCGCTGCTCGGCTGCGGCCCCGCCCCTGAGCAGCCTCCGGCCCCGCCATTGGCCCCGCTCTTTCCTGCCAGCCAATGGCAGCCCGAGTGTTCAGAGGCGTCACCGGTCGCTGGGCAGATCCCGGCATTGCCGCTGGTTTCGGAAGGCAAAAGCCAAAGCGCCCGAGGGCAAAAGCGGGGGGAGGGCACGGGGCATTCCCGGGAATTCCCCGGGATTCCCTCCCGGGATCCCCGGGACCCTCCTCGGCCGCGCACTGCAGGACCCCCGGGCCGGGCTGTGCTCTGCTCACGGGGCCTGCGCTCCAGCTCTGCCTACAACCCGCCGCCTTCGGCCCAAAGCGGGGCGAGCCCCGCCAGACGCGGATCCATTTTTTCCTGCGCTGCGGCTCCGAGCCCCGGCGGAGCAGGACTGGGCGCTGCGACTGCGAGCCCTGATTGCCAATCTCCTTCTCTCTCTTTCTCCTGTTCTCTCCCTTTGCTGTGGGTGATCATCAATCCCAGAGAGGCCGGAGAGCCCCGTGCCCAGAGCCGAAGCCTTTAACTATGGAGCTCTTTATTACTAGAAGCAGCAGAGAACCCAAGGGAATGTTCCATGGCGGTACTGCTGCCTAACCACGCCAGAAAGGAGATAGAACACACCCCTTGTGAACTCTCACAGAAACGGGGGTGTGTGTTTCCAAGCTCGTGGGTCTGCCCATGGACTTGCAGTGTCTAGTGTTGTTTAGGGCTGTTTGTATGTAAATTCGCTTTTCATAAGATGGTGACATTACAACTGGAGGAGGAAGGCAATCTTTAGCAGGTGGAGCCATAGCTGAGTGTGTGGTGTCTGGAGGGTTCCCGAATCTTGTATTGGCTCGCTGTTCCAGGGGCTTTTTCTCTTCAAGGGAGCTCCCCTGAAGAGTGGTGTTTCGGGAGCTTTGCGATTTTACACGTTGGGCGCGTTCTTTCAATTGATGGACAGGAGGGGAGCAGCAGCAGCCAGGCCAGAAATGAGGTAAGGGAGAGGGCAGAAGTGGGAAGTAACAGGGAACAAACTGGAACCGGGAATACAACAAACTGGATTTAATGAAGGGAATACAACAACCGGATTAAAGAATGAACTGTGGTCATACAGAACAGTGTATCACATGATAAGGTAAGTGACAATTCCAACTCTCTAACAATCCTCATTTATAACCTTCAGTGGAGATAATTTATCACAGTGCTGTAGCTTAACATTAAATCTGATTTTTGCTGATCCCGTGCTGGGGATTTTTCAAATGCTCTCAGCCCCTGGCTCATAACAGGGTGAAGGAGCCCTGGCCCAGGCTCTGGCCCTGGGACACGGGGACGCTGCCGGGGGGTCCCTGTTCCCCTGTGCCACCCCCAGGGCCCGGCCCCTGTCCCCGTGTCAGGCTCTGGGGTCGATCTCATGGAACATCCTCTGGGGGAGGCTGCGGCACCGGGGGCACGGGGGGGACCTGGGGGGACAGGGGACCCCCCTGTGCACGAGCAGCGTTGGACTGTGAGGGGGGAACGGGGCAGAGTGACCTCCCCAGTGACCTCACACAGCCCTGTGATGTCACAGAGCACCCTATGATGCCACACAGCCCCTGTGATGTCACATGGCACCCTATGATGTCACACAGCACCCTATGATGTCACACAGACCCTGTGATGTCACACAGCCCCCAGTGATGTCATACAGCCACATGTGCTGTCACACAGCCCCTGTGGTATCATACTGTCCCTGTGATGTCATACAGCCCCCTGTGATGTCACACTGCCCTGTGATGTCATATAACCCTTGTGATGTCACACAGCCCCTGTGATCTGTGAAGTCACAGTCATTGCTGTGATGTCACACAATCTGCCCTGGGATGTCACATGGCCATTCTGTGATGTCACATCCTGCTCCAGGATGTCACAGCCCCTCTCTGATGTCACATAGCCACCCTGTGATGGCAGAACACACTCTCTGATGCCACAGCCTTTTCTGGGACATCACACAGCTGCTCTGTAATGTCACAGTCTGCTGTCTGATATCACAGAGTCACCCTCTATGATGGCACAGTCTCCTCTGTGACCTCACTGCCCTCTCTATGGTGTCACACAACCATCCAGTGCTGTCACAGCCCACTCAGCAATATCACAGCCTGTTCCGTGATGTCCTTTTTGCTTTGCAACAATTATTTTCTATTGATATGAAAAAATAATTTTGCTGATATAGTTACAATTTAGTTAGCATGAATCACATTTATCACAGTCCCTTAATAGAGAGATACCCTTCCCTGCCGTGATTTTGGCTTTGGGATTCAGGTTGTGTGGTGGGAATGCCTGTTTGTGGGGGATGGTATTCCCTGTAAGTCTTGGTGTTCAGTCCCCTGCCACTGCTGGTCATTGTGTATTTTAGATTAATGCTGCCGTCTTGTGACAAAAGTTATAATTGCAGCAAACTGGTAATCTTGTTCTGTGTTGTTACTCTGACTGTGTTGTTGGCTGCTTTGTTTTAGTTTGCTCAGAAGTGGTAGTTAAGATTGACCCCAAGCTGAAAGAGCCCAGCTGTGTAGGCAGGCTCTTTCCATGTGGCTTCAGCGTGAACCAGGAGAGTTTTGAATACAGAGGGGAACCGGACCACTGTAGGGTGAAAGGACAATGTAAGCTTGGCAGGAGAAATTAAAGGAACTTCCTACCTGCAGTGCTGTGCTTTTGACCCTTGGGAATTTAAGATACAAGGGGCTCATATTTGTGAACTGTCAGAGTTACAGTGTGGTGGTTTGAGCATATTTTGAATTGATGAATAGAAAGGATCCCCCTCCCTCAGTGGTTTGGGCAGCATCCTTGGGGATTTCTGAATACAGTGAACTATTGTATAGAAAGAGGAAATGCTCAATTTTATCTGGAAGGTATATATAGAACTTCAACAGGGAGGTTGGTAGCTTTGGATTGGGAACAGGCTACATAAGAGGATCTGGACATTCAAGAGAGAAGTGGAATAGCTTGTTTTTGCGGGTGTTATGGGACATTTGGTTGGCACCCCGCGTGGTTACTGTTACAGCGAAGGACTTGTGAAAAACGTTGGTATTGTTCCTCTGAGAGACGACAAGCTCTATGCCCTCACTGTAAATGGAGGCATGCTAACCAAGCTGATTTTGAACCTGAGATCCTAAAGTTTGTGGCAAATCACATTCAATCCCTGCAGCCTGGGCGTGTGTGTGGGAGGAAGATTGGGAAAGAACTGTGAGAGATTGCAAAGAGAGATTTGGGTGGAAATGGGACAGGACAATAATGAGGAGATACTGGGAACTGAACAAAGTAGGGGATCCCTAAAGGCAGTCCACTAGGCTGTATTTTTGCACATTGGAAAGATGTTGCTGGGCAAGAGGATTCAGAAAACAGAGAGACCTTATTAGATTCTGCAAGGACTCGTGCCCCTTTATATAAATTGGACAATTGAGCAAAGTGGACACCTAGTGGAACTTTGGATTGTAACACACTATTACAGCTCATGCTACTTCTTAGGAGAGAAGTGGGAGAGGTATCATATGCCGATACGCTTTTCTCCCTTTGAGATGACCCTGAATGGCAGGGGGACTGTGGGATCAAGGCTCCATCTGACCCTCTGGTATTGGCCCTAGGAGAAGGAGAATAAGAGAGGAAAGCTTAAGTGGTGATGTTCAGTGTGCAGTATAGGGCAGAGATGTACAAAATCAGATAAGGTTTACCAGATTGTGACTCAGGAGCGAGATCTGGAGGACAATTTTCTCAAGTCTCCCCACATAAGACAGGAAAGGAATGAGGATGAGGATGCAGACTCAGGGGATGCAGACTCTCCTCTGACCACACACCCGACTTGACAACAAAGATATTTCAGGCACCTGTATGAAAGTCAGTGGGACCAGAGGGAGAAATGGTATTGGTTAAAATTCCTTTCTCCACAATCAATGTGGAGGCATGGGAAAAGGTTGCTAAAAATTATGCAGTGACCCAGTTAACACTGGTAAATATCTGTGATATATAAAAAAACAACAAAATCCAGATTGGCACAATATGCAATTATTAGTGGATGCAGTGACCAAGACCAAAAAATAATTAATTATAAAAACAGCATTGTATCTGGCAGAAGTTTATTACAAAACCCGGCAATTGGATGTGAAAGATTATTTCCCATTCCAAAATCCACGGTGGGACCCAAACAGATCAGCTGAATCGAGAGAGTTGGAAAGTTATCAGGAGTGGTTTGCAAAGGGGATGGAAAGGGCCATTCCCAAAACTATGAATTGGTCAGCTTTATATTGAATCAAGCTGGGGCCCTCTGAGTCACCATCCAAATTCCTCCATGAATTAAGGGATGTAATGGGCTGCCACACATCACTGGACCCTGGGTTTGATGTAGGGATACAGCAGCTTGTTGATTTATTCCTGGGTCAATCTATGGATGACATAAGATGTAAACTTCCAAAGCTTCAGGGCAAGGATGGGAGGAACTTAGAGAGACTGCTGGACAAGGTGTGGAGAGTCTTTAGTAACTGGGAAGAAGGATATAAACAAGAAATGAGGAAGTTCCTAGTGTGATAAGTGAGAGGGGGAGAGGAAGATGCAGACAGGGATCACCTGGACAAGGTCTGTCCCAGTTGGGCAGAGACCAGCGTGTGATCTGTAAGAAATATGATCACTGGAAAAATTATTGTCTAGAATGAAGACAGAGTGACCCTCAGGAAAAGGGAGACCAGGAAAAGGGAAAAGTGATTGCACATGTGAAAGAAGACTGAGGAGGACCAGGAGATCTCACCGAAGCAGATCCACTGGTTGTAAGTTAAAGCTGGGGAGA
>NW_027635544.1:0-42105 GCF_903797595.1 Erithacus rubecula | reverse complement strand
CAAGGCATGGCAAAGTGAGCAACATCCATTGCATATACAAGGCATGGCAAAGTGAGCAACATCCATGACATACCAAGGCATGGCAAAGTGAGCAACATCCATTGCATATACAGGCATGGCAAAGTGAGCAACATCCATTGCATACAAGCATGGCAAAGTGACACCCATCATATACAAGCATGGCAAAGTGAGCAACATCCATTGCATACACAAGGCATGGCAAAGTGAGCAACATCCATGACATACACAAGGCATGGCAAAGAGCAACATCCATCATACACAAGGCATGGCAAAGTGAGCAACATCCATGACATACACATGGCAAAGTGAGCAACATCCTGACATACCAAGGCATGGCAAAGTGAGCAACATCCATCATACAAGGCATGGCAAAGTGAGCAACCCTTACATACACAAGGCATGGCAAAGTGAGCAACATCCCATCATATACAAGGCATGGCAAAGTAAGCAACGTTATACAAAGCGATGTAAGCGCATGATGATGAACTGTGACGCCCCGAGATGAGTTAGTTCCAAAGCTGTTAGGAGGTTGGTCCAGAAGCTCGGAGGAAGGAAGCGCTGCCGAGTGACCGTGGCGATGGCTCCGAGCTGAAAGGTGGGCTCCCGAGGTGAAAAGATCCGCGACGACTGAGACGCAAAAAAAAAGGCTGACGACGCAAAGGGCGGGAGAACGCGTGCTTGTGTCGGAACTGCCCTGCCGAGGCTCTGGTGAGGCTGATGAGAAACCTGGTCCCTTTGCTTCTGAGGGGCCCCTCCCACTATGGGCCTATCCTCTAACCTAATTTCAAATTGCCTATGTTGATAACATTTTTCCCCTTCTCCCCACCACTGACCCCGATACTTATCTTTAGGTAGACGATCCGACAAAATCCATCCACGTTGGAAACAAATCGGTGCCGTGGACGTGGAGATAATCTCCGTGACCCCTTCGGCTACTGCGTTTCGGATTTTGGCTCCACGCCTCCCCTGGATGCCTAAGAGAAAAAGAGAAAATTTTACTACTGTGCTTCCAAATATTGATCTTGGGATCTGCATATATCATCTGAGATAATCTACACCCCACATTACAAACTCAAAAGTCCCTAGGACCGGTCCTATCCCACCTATGCCTGGACTATGCAGCAGGGCAGAACAGTTCCGGCAAATATGTGCAGGCACCCTGTGACACGCAGGACATGACAAAGGAGGGGAAGATGCTAGCTAAGATAAAACTCTGACTGAAGAATGACTGAGAAGAAGAGAATGCAAAGCATATCACTGAGGGGAGACTGAAAGCGAGCCATTCAGGCTTACTCCACGAACTGCAGAGATGGATCCCGAAAATCTTCTCCCTATCTTCGCATTCTTCCAAAGCCCCGATCTGCTGGAATGGATCTTTGCAGGGCACGGCTGTCAATACAGCTCAGAAAAAGGTCTTGAAAGACATCTGACTGGATGCTTCAAAAAAGAGATGAGATTCAGATGGCTGTCCAAGCTCCTGAGTCCAAGATTGGATGGCACCGGGCCAGGGAATGAAGACAGCGCAAGAGGCTATGAATAACAGCAGGATGTTTGATACTGCACTCAAAAGGCTAAGGAAAGACACGTACAATACTACACACACACACAAGACGCAGACTGCACCACGGACAAGTGAGGTGACACCCACCGGAACTGCTCTACCCTGTGCACCTCAGCAGGGAGATCAAATTGAGACTTGCCCATTATGGAGCCTAAGGGGCTGCTTTATGGATATCCCCGCCTCTATAGCTGCCTTAAGAATCCCTCCTGACAAGTCCAGACCCAGCATCCCCCTCTCCTCCCCTCAGCGAGTCATGCCCCTTCACTTATCTGTCTCATATCCAGGGAACCAGGGAAGAGAATCCATGTCAGGTATGATCAAAAGCCTCTTGCAAGCTGGATAATTCCTGCCAACACCAGGATGCTGCCTCTTAGTCAGCTACAAAAAAGAAAAGTAAACATCAGTGTATCCTCTTAGCAGCACATTGACCAACACCAGATAATGCCACTACTCACCGCCTCCCAGGAATGCCCGGGTCCTCGGGGCGCTTTAGCCGCTCTCAGTGCCTGATGCCATCTTCACAGGAGAGACCTGCAATAAGAGGAGACAAGGTGATGTGGCAGGGCTGAAACTAGACCGGACCCACGCTCCGCCCCCCAAACTCCCCGACTCACCGCAATAGCTCGGCCGATGCCAAAGGCTGCCCGGGTGGCACCTCCAAAGAGGAAAAGGCAAAGGGTTCGTCAGACATTCTTCTGATACTTCTGGAGAGCTCCCATGAGCGGTGAACAGAGTCTGTTGCCAGGTCAGTGTGGAGATCTCAGCATAATAAAAGAGCAAACACAAACAGTAATGGATACTTAGAGTCGCACCAGAAATGGAGACCTCGGCAAAAACAGCTGCTTCTGTAAACAGGTCACTGCTCACCTTGCCCACTTCGACTTCACTGCAGATAGCCAGCTTTAATTCCTATGAAAAGAAGACAAACAAAATGCTGTAAACACACTCATCATTTACTCTAGCCCCGGTAAATGCAAACGGTGACTGACCTTCTCAGGGGTGCAGCCTCAACTGCGATGGGCCCTCTGCCTCAGATTGAATCCATCTGCAGCTGAAAAATAGGTAAGACAAAAGTCAAACCCCTGCAAAACAACTTACTACCTCCAGACATCTTGGCTTTAATCTGCATATTATCTTCTAGAGCCCAGCTAAACCCCACTTTACATACTGCAGATCCCTAGGACCGGTCCTATCCCACCTATGCCCGGACTACGCAGCAGGGCAGAACAGCTCCGGCCCAAATAAGTGCGGGCACCCTTTGACACGCAGGACATGACAAAGGAGGGGAAGATGCTAGCTAAGATAAAACTCTGACTGAAGAATGACTGAGAAGAAGAGAATGCAAAGCATATCACTGAGGGGAGACTGAAAGAGAGCCATTGAGACTGGAAAAGGATGCTAGCAGAAGCGTTTACTCCAAGAACTGCAGAGATGGATCCCGAAAAGCTTCTCCCTATCTTCGCATTTTTTCAAGCCCCGATTTGATGGAATGGATCTTTGCAGTGCACAGTTGTCAATACAGCTCAGAAAAAGGTCTTGAAAGACATCTGACTGGATGCTTCAAAATAGAGATGAGACTCAGATGGCTGTCCAAGATCCTGAGTCAAAGGCTTGAAGGCACAGGTGCCGGACCAAGGAATGAAGATAGTGCAGGTGCTATGAATGACACCAGGATGTTTGATACTGCACTCAAAGGGCTAAGGAAAGACACATACAATACAACACACGCACAAGACGCAGACTGCACCACGGACAAGTGAGGTGACACCCACCGGAGCTGCTCTACCCTGTGCACCTCAGCAGGGAGATCAAATTGAGACTTGCCCCTTATAGGGCCTAAGGGGCTGCTTCATGGATACCCCCGCCTCTATAGCTGCCTTAAGAATCCCTCCTGACAAGTCCAGACCCAGCATCCCCCTCTCCTCCCCTCAGCGAGTCATGCCCCTTCACTTATCTGTCTCATATCCAGGGAACCAGGGAAGAGAATCCATGTCAGGTGTGATCAAAAGCCTCTTGCAAGCTGGATAATTCCTGCCAACACCAGGATGCTGCCTCTTAGTCGGCTACAAAAAAGAAAAGTAAACATCAGTGTATCCTCTTAGCAGCACATTGACCAACACCAGATAATGCCACTACTCACCGCCTCCCAAAAATGCCCGGGTCCTCGGGGAGCTTTAGCCGCTCTCAGTGCCTGATGCCATCTTCACAGGATAGACCTGCAATAAGAGGAGACAAGGTGATGTGGCAGGGCTGAAACTAGACCGGACCCACGCTCCGCCCCCCAAACTCCCCGACTCACCGCAATAGCTCGGCCGATGCCAAAGGCTGCCCGGGTGGCACCTCCAAAGAGGAAAAGGCAAAGGGTTCGTCAGACATTCTTCTGATACTTCTGGAGAGCTCCCATGAGCGGTGAACAGAGTCTGTTGCCAGGTCAGTGAGGAGATCTCAGCATAATAAAAGAGCAAACACAAACAGTAATGGATACTTAGAGTCGCACCAGAAATGGAGACCTCGGCAAAAACAGCTGCTTCTGTAAACAGGTCACTGCTCACCTTGCCCACTTCAACTTCACTGCAGATAGCCAGCTTTAATTCCTATGAAAAGAAAAACAAAATGCTGTAAACACACTCATAATTTTCTCTAGCCCCGGTAAATGCAAACTGTGACTGACCTTCTCAGGGGTGCAGCCTCTCAGCAGGGATGGGCCCTCTGCCTCACACTGAATCCATCTGCAGCTGAAAAAAGGTAGGACAAAAGTCAAAGCCCTGCAGGGGAACTTACCACCTCCAGATATCTTGGCTCAATCTGCATATTATCTTCTAGAATCCAATACACCCCACTTTACAAATTGCAAGTCCCTAGGACCGGTCCTATCCCACCTATGCCCGGACTATGCAGCAGGGCAGAACAGCTCCGGCCCAAATATGTGCAGGCACCCTGTGACACGCAGGACATGACAAAGGAGGGGAAGATGCTAGCTAAGGTAAAACTCTGACTGAAGAATGACTGAGAAGAACAAGAGAATGCAAATGAGATGACTGAGGGGAGACTGAAAGCGAGCCATTCAGGTTTACTCCACGAACTGCAGAGATGGATCCCGAAAATCTTCTCCCTATCTTCGCATTCTTCCAAAGCCCCGATCTGCTGGAATGGATCTTTGCAGGGCACGGCTGTCAATACAGCTCAGAAAAAGGCCTTGAAAGACATCTGACTGGATGCTTCAAAAAAAGAGATGAGATTCAGATGGCTGTCCAAGCTCCTGAGTCAAAGGCTTGAAGGCACCGGTGCCGGGCCAAGGAATGAAGATAGTGCAGGTGCTATGAATGACACCAGGATGTTTGATACTGCACTCAAAGGGCTAAGGAAAGACACATACAATACAACACACACAAGACGCAGACAAGTGAAGTGACACCCACCGGAACTGCTCTACCCTGTGCACCTCAGCAGGGAGATCAAATTGAGATTTGCCCTTTATGGGGCCTAAGGGGCTGCTTCATGGACATCCCCACTTCTATAGCTGCCTTAAGAATCCCTCCTGACAAGTCCAGACCCAGCATCCCCCTCTCCTCCCCTCAGCGAGTCATGCCCCTTCACTTATCTGTCTCATATCCAGGGAACCAGGGAAGAGAATCCATGTCAGGTGTGATCAAAAGCCTCTTGCAAGCTGGAAAATTCCTGCCAGCACCAGGATGCTGCCTCTTAGTCAGCTAGAAAAAGAAAAGTAAACATCAGTGTATCCTCTTAGCAGCACATTGACCAACACCAGATAATGCCACTACTCACCGCCTCCAAAGAATGCCCGGGTCCTCGGGGAACTTTAGCCGCTCTCAGTGCCTGATGCCATCTTCACAGGAGAGACCTGCAATAAGAGGAGACAAGGTGATGTGGCAGGGCTGAAACTAGACCGGGCCCACGCTCCGCCCCCCAAACTCCCCGACTCACCGCAATAGCTCGGCCGATGCCAAAGGCTGCCCGGGTGGCACCTCCAAAGAGGAAAAGGCAAAGGGTTCGTCAGACATTCTTCGGATACTTCTGGAGAGCTCCCATGAGCGGTGAACAGAGTCTGTTGCCAGGTCAGTGAGGAGATCTCAGCATAATAAAAGAGCAAACACAAACAGTAATGGATACTTAGAGTCGCACCAGAAATGGAGACCTCGGCAAAAACAGCTGCTTCTGTAAACAGGTCACTGCTCACCTTGCCCACTTCGACTTCACTGCAGATAGCCAGCTTTAATTCCTATGAAAAGAAGAAAAACAAAATGCTGTAAACACACTCATAATTTACTCTAGCCCCGGTAAATGCAAACTGTGACTGACCTTCTCAGGGGTGCACCCTCAGCTGGGATGGGCCCTCTGCCTCAGATTGAATCCATCTGCAGCTGAAAAAAAGGTAGGACAAAAGTCAAAGCCCTGCAGGAGAACTTACTACCTCCAGACATCTTGGCTTTAATCTGCATATTATCTTCTAGAGCCCAACTACTCCCCACGTTACAAATTGCCAATGCCTAGGACCTGTCCTTCGCCTATGCCCAGACTAGGCAGCAGGGCAGAGCAGCTCCGGGACAAATACCTGCAGGCACCTGTGACACGACAAACGAGGGGATGACATTAAGCAGAATAAAGAACTCTCGCAGAATAAAAAACTCTCAGGTGGAAGAAGGGCTGAGAAGATCAAGAGAATGCAAAATGAGATGACCTAGGGGAGACTGATAGCTAGCTGACAAGACTGGAAAAAAATGCTAGCAGAAGCCTTCTTTCTAGCAATCAAAGAGAGGGATGCCTCAGAATCCTGTGGGCAGAACCTTCTCCCTATCTTCACATTATTCCAAGTCCCAATTTGCTGTAACGGACCCTTGCAGTGCACAGAAGTCAATATGGCACAGAGCAAGACTGTAACAGACATCAGACTGGGGGCTTTTAAGCAGAGATGCTACTTGGATGCTTGCTCAAATCCAGAGGGGGATGTTCCACGGTCCGGGCACCGGGCCGAGGAATGCAGACATCTGAGATGCTAAGAACAACTCCAGAGTTTCTGATATGCCCATCAAAGGGCTAAGGCAAGACACTTACAATGCAACACACGCAAAAGACGCAGACTGCACCACGGACAAGTGAGGTGACACCCACCGGAGCTGCTCTACCCTGTGCACCTCAGCAGGGAGATCAAATTGAGACTTGCCCCTTATAGGGCCTAAGGGGCTGCTTCATGGATACCCCCGCCTCTATAGCTGCCTTAAGAATCCCTCCTGACAAGTCCAGACACAGCATCCCCCTCTCCTCCCCTCAGCGAGTCATGCCCCTTCACTTATCTGTCTCATATCCAGGGAACCAGGGAAGAGAATCCATGTCAGGTGTGATCAAAAGCCTCTTGCAAGCTGGATAATTCCTGCCAACACCAGGATGCTGCCTCTTAGTCAGCTAGAAAAAGAGAAGTAAACATCAGTGTATCCTCTTAGCTGCACATTGACCAACACCAGATAATGCCACTACTCACCGCCTCCAAAGAATGCCCGGGTCCTCGGGGCGCTTTAGCCGCTCTCAGTGCCTGATGCCATCTTCACAGGAGAGACCTGCAGTAAGAGGAGACAAGGTGATGTGGCAGGGCTGAAACTAGACCGGACCCACGCTCCGCCCCCCAAACTCCCCGACTCACCGCAATAGCTCGGCCGATGCCAAAGGCTGCCCGGGTGGCACCTCCAAAGAGGAAAAGGCAAAGGGTTCGTCAGACATTCTTCTGATACTTCTGGAGAGCTCCCATGAGCGGTGAACAGAGTCTGTTGCCAGGTCAGTGAGGAGATCTCAGCATAATAAAAGAGCAAACACAAACAGTAATGGATACTTAGAGTCGCACCAGAAATGGAGACCTCGGCAAAAACAGCTGCTTCTGTAAACAGGTCACTGCTCACCTTGCCCACTTCAACTTCACTGCAGATAGCCAGCTTTAATTCCTATGAAAAGAAAAACAAAATGCTGTAAACACACTCATCATTTTCTCTAGCCCCGGTAAATGCAAACTGTGACTGACCTTCTCAGGGGAGCCCTCTCAGCAGGGATGGGCCCTCTGCCTCACACTGAATCCATCTGCAGCTGAAAAAAGGTAGGACAAAAGTCAAAGCCCTGCAGGGGAACTTACCACCTCCAGATATCTTGGCTCAATCTGCATATTATCTTGTAGAATCCAATACACCCCACTTTACAAATTGCAAGTCCCTAGGACCGGTCCTATCCCACCTATGCCCGGACTATGCAGCAGGGCAGGACAGCTCCGGCCCAAATATGTGCAGGCACCCTGTGACACGCAGGACATGACAAAGGAGGGGAAGATGCTAGCTAAGATAAAACTCTGACTGAAGAATGACTGAGAAGAACAAGAGAATGCAAATGAGATGACTGGGGGGAGACTGAAAGCGAGCCATTCAGGTTTACTCCACGAACTGCAGAGATGGATCCCGAAAATCTTCTCCCTATCTTCGCATTCTTCCACAGCCCCGATCTGCTGGAATGGATCTTTGCAGGGCACGGCTGTCAATACAGCTCAGAAAAAGGCCTTGAAAGACATCTGACTGGATGCTTCAAAAAAAGAGATGAGATTCAGATGGCTGTCCAAGCTCCTGAGTCAAAGGCTTGAAGGCACCGGTGCCGGGCCAAGGAATGAAGATAGTGCAGGTGCTATGAATGACACCAGGATGTTTGATACTGCACTCAAAGGGCTAAGGAAAGACACATACAATACAACACACACAAGACGCAGACAAGTGAAGTGACACCCACCGGAACTGCTCTACCCTGTGCAACTCAGCAGGGAGATCAAATTGAGATTTGCCCTTTATGGGGCCTAAGGGGCTGCTTCATGGATATCCCCACCTCTATAGCTGCCTTAAGAATCCCTCCTGACAAGCCCAGACCCAGCATCCCCCTCTCCTCCCCTCAGCGAGTCATGCCCCTTCACTTATCTGTCTCATATCCAGGGAACCAGGGAAGAGAATCCATGTCAGGTGTGATCAAAAGCCTCTTGCAAGCTGGAGAATTCCTGCCAGCACCAGGATGCTGCCTCTTAGTCAGCTAGAAAAAGAGAAGTAAACATCAGTGTATCCTCTTAGCAGCACATTGACCAACACCAGATAAGGCCACTACTCACCGCCTCCAAAGAATGCCCGGGTCCTCGGGGCGCTTTAGCCGCTCTCAGTGCCTGATGCCATCTTCACAGGAGAGACCTGCAATAAGAGGAGACAAGGTGATGTGGCAGGGCTGAAACTAGACCGGACCCACGCTCCGCCCCCCAAACTCCCCGACTCACCGAAATAGCTCGGCCGATGCCAAAGGCTGCCCGGGTGGCACCTCCAAAGAGGAAAAGGCAAAGGGTTCGTCAGACATTCTTCTGATACTTCTGGAGAGCTCCCATGAGCGGTGAACAGAGTCTGTTGCCAGGTCAGTGAGGAGATCTCAGCATAATAAGAGCAAGCACAAACAGTAATGGATACTTAGAGTCGCACCAGAAATGGAGACCTCGGCAAAAACAGCTGCTTCTGTAAACAGGTCACTGCTCACCTTGCCCACTTCGACTTCACTGCAGATAGCCAGCTTTAATTCCTATGAAAAGAAGAAAAACAAAATGCTGTAAACACACTCATCATTTACTCTAGCCCCGGTAAATGCAAACTGTGACTGACCTTCTCAGGGGTGCACCCTCAGCTGGGATGGGCCCTCTGCCTCAGATTGAATCCATCTGCAGCTGAAAAAAAGGTAGGACAAAAGTCAAAGCCTTGCAGGAGAACTTACTACCTCCAGACATCTTGGCTTTAATCTGCATATTATCTTCTAGAGCCCAACTACTCCCCACGTTACAAATTGCCAATGCCTAGGACCTGTCCTTCGCCTATGCCCAGACTAGGCAGCAGGGCAGAGCAGCTCCGGGACAAATACCTGCAGGCACCTGTGACACGACAAACGAGGGGATGACATTAAGCAGAATAAAGAACTCTCGCAGAATAAAAAACTCTCAGGTGGAAGAAGGGCTGAGAAGATCAAGAGAATGCAAAATGAGATGACCTAGGGGAGACTGATAGCTAGCTGACAAGACTGGAAAAAATGCTAGCAGAAGCCTTCTTTCTAGCAATCAAAGAGAGGGATGCCTCAGAATCCTGTGGGCAGAACCTTCTCCCTATCTTCACATTATTCCAAGTCCCAATTTGCTGTAACGGATCCTTGCAGTGCACAGAAGTCAATATGGCACAGAGCAAGACTGTAACAGACATCAGACTGGGGGCTTTTAAGCAGAGATGCTACTTGGATGCTTGCTCAAATCCAGAGGGGGATGTTCCACGGTCCGGGCACCGGGCCGAGGAATGCAGACATCTGAGATGCTAAGAACAACTCCAGAGTTGCTGATATGCCCATCAAAGGGCTAAGGCAAGACACTTACAATGCAACACACGCAAAAGACGCAGACTGCACCACGGACAAGTGAGGTGACACCCACCGGAACTGCTCTACCCTGTGCAACTCAGCAGGGAGATCAAATTGAGACTTGCCCCTTATAGGGCCTAAGGGGCTGCTTCATGGATACCCCCGCCTCTATAGCTGCCTTAAGAATCCCTCCTGACAAGTCCAGACACAGCATCCCCCTCTCCTCCCCTCAGCGAGTCATGCCCCTTCACTTATCTGTCTCATATCCAGGGAACCAGGGAAGAGAATCCATGTCAGGTGTGATCAAAAGCCTCTTGCAAGCTGGAAAATTCCTGCCAGCACCAGGATGCTGCCTTTTAGTCGGCTACATAAAAGAAAAGTAAACATCAGTGTATCCTCTTAGCAGCACATTGACCAACACCAGATAATGCCACTACTCACCGCCTCCCAAAAATGCCCGAGTCCTAGGGGAGCTTTAGCCGCTCTCAGTGCCTGATGCCATCTTCACAGGAGAGACCTGCAGTAAGAGGAGACAAGGTGATGTGGCAGGGCTGAAACTAGACCGGACCCACGCTCCGCCCCCCAAACTCCCCGACTCACCGCAATAGCTCGGCCGATGCCAAAGGCTGCCCGGGTGGCACCTCCAAAGAGGAAAAGGCAAAGGGTTCGTCAGACATTCTTCTGATACTTCTGGAGAGCTCCCATGAGCGGTGAACAGAGTCTGTTGCCAGGTCAGTGAGGAGATCTCAGCATAATAAAAGAGCAAACACAAACAGTAATGGATACTTAGAGTCGCACCAGAAATGGAGACCTCGGCAAAAACAGCTGCTTCTGTAAACAGGTCACTGCTCACCTTGCCCACTTCAACTTCACTGCAGATAGCCAGCTTTAATTCCTATGAAAAGAAGGAAAACAAAAGTGCTGTAAATACACTTATCATTTATGATTCCCCTGCAAAAAAAACCAAGGACTGACCTTCTCAGGGGAGCCCTCTCAGCTGGGATGGGCCCTCTGCCTCAGATTGAATCCATCTGCAGCTGAAAAAAAGGTAGGACAAAAGTCAAAGCCCTGCAGGGGAACTTAACACCTCCAGACCTCTTGGCTCAATCTGCATATTATCCTCTCGAGCCCAATACACCCCACTTTACAAATTTCAAGTCCCTAGGACTGCTCCTATCGCACCCACACCCTGACTAAGCAGCAGGGCAGAGCAGCTCCGGGACAAATGCCCGCAGGGACCCGTGACACGGGACATGACAAACGAGGGGATGGCACGAGGAGGAAAAAACTGGGCTGGATGAATGACCGTGAAGATGAGAGACTGCAAAATGAGATGACCGAGTGGAGACTGATAGCAAGCTGACAAGGCGAGAAAAAGATGCTAGCGGAAGCATTTCTTCTAGCAGTCACAGAGAAAGATGGCACAGGATACTGTGGGCAGAATCTTCTCCCTATCTTCACATTCTTCTGAGTCCCAATCTGCTGTAATGGGTCCTTGAAGAGCATAGCGGTCAATATGGCGCAGAACAAGACTTTATAGACATCAGACTGGAGGCTTTTAGGCAGAGATGCTATTCGGATGCCTGCTCAGATCCAGAAGGGAGGTTCCGTGGTACGGGCACCGGGCCGAGGAATGCGGACATCTGAGATGCTAAGAACAACTCCAGAGTTTCTGATATGCCCATCAAAGGGCTAAGGCAAGACACTTACAATGCAACACACGCAAAAGACGCAGACTGCACCACGGACAAGTGAGGTGACACCCACCGGAACTGCTCTACCCTGTGCACCTCAGCAGGGAGATCAAAATGAGACTTGCCCATTATGGGGCCTAAGGGGCTGCTTCTTGGACATCCCCGCATCTAAAGCTGCCTTAAGAATCCCTCCTGACAAGTCCGGACCCAGCATCCCGCTCTCATCCCCTCTGTGAGTTTGAACCCTCCACTTATCTGTCAGATATCCAGGGATGGGAATCCATGCCAGTTGTGAGGAAAAGCAGTTCAGCCGTGTAGCAAATCGCTGCAATCATCAGGCTGTAGTCTCTTAGTCAGCTGCGATAAAGAAAATCAAACGACTGTACTTGCTCCGAGCAGTACAACAGCCAAAATCAGGTAATTCCATTAGTCACCGCCTCCCAGAAATGCCCGGGTGCTTGGGACGCACTCTTCATCCCCCCTCGCAGGGTGATGCCTTTTGGTGAGAGCGATCTCGGTGTAATTCAAGTGCGTCGCATAAAATGCGCAGATAACAAATGCTGAGAGTTGCGCCAGAGATTGAGACCTGATCAATAACAGCTCCTTCTGTCTGCCAGCAACTACTCACCTTGTCGCTTCCCCATGACTGCCAATATCCAGCTTCGTTAACAACAACAAAAAAATATTCCCTTAACAGAATCACCATTTATGGTTGCCCTGAAAAGGCAAACTGTGACCGACCTTCTCGGGGCAAGCCCCTCGCCTGGGATGGGGCTCTCTGCCGTGGATTTGATCCGGCTATACCTGAAAGGAATTAAAGACAAAAGTCAAAGCCCTGCAGGATAACTTAATACCTCCAGATATCTCACCTCAATCAGCAGATATCATCTGGAGCCCAACTACACCCCACATAACAAGTTGCAAGTGCCTGCTACTCAGCTACTCACCTGCTCCTGATCAGTCCTTCTATCTCTGGCTTTATCCTAAGTTTAAGCCAGTGGCTGTTATTATGATTGGCACCTGAGTTAGCAAGAGACAAAATACAGGGCATTGCTGTGAGCGAGGCAGCTATATCTATGCCCTATAAGGCGTGTAAATGCATCTGCTGCTCTCATGAAAAGCATTGGCGACCTACAAAAGGACATTTTGCACTGTGCTGCCTTCAAAACTGGCCCCCCATCCCCCACCAGTAATTTCTAACTGCATACCGTGCTCAGCCTCCTTCTTCTGGTCACAGTCCTCAACTTACTCATCTGAAGCCTTGATCTCAAATATCCTCTTTGAGACAAAGCAGAAGCCTTTTGTGAAAAGACAAACCTGCTTAAAAAAAAATCTCGTGTGCCAGGTTGACACAACCTAGAATTTCAGGAAGTTGTATTCCTCCTAAAAAAAAACAAAATTAAAAAAAAAAAAACAAAAAACAAACAAAAAACAAAAAAAGCCAAAAATTGCAAAAGTGCCTTGTTGCCTCTGAATATGTGACCCAAAAGGAGAAACTGAAATACTCCCTGTGTTTAATGCTAATTCCTTTGCTGTATTTTCAAATCCTCTGCTGTTTTAGATACCCAAAACCATCTATTGAAAAAAACAAACTGAGACAAGGTGAAACAACCACTTCAGAGAAATGAAAGACCTCTTATCTCAGCTGATTCTCTCTCTGATTCCCAGAGAGGGAATGAAGGCCCTTAGCAAAGCCTGGAGTTAATATACCCCTGATTGGGTCCTCCTCCTCCTCCCACAGAAAAGGTGGAGCAAGTTCCACGAGGTATAAAAGGCCTCAGAAGACCTGCAGCTGTTTGGCTCCTCTGAAGTGAAAGTGAGGTGAGTGCATGCAAGGAGAGAAAGGTGAGTCTTTTTTCAATATAAAAGAAAACTTTATAGGAAATGAAAATGCTATCCTTTATAACAAAAGTACTTTGACAAAAAGGGCAGAAATCTGGTCAGAAAGAAAACTTTGTGTTTCAGCGGCATAGTGAGATAACTTAGATAATTTATTCAGCTACATAATTATTCATTAGCTATTGCAAAGAAGTACTACACCTATGCCTAAGTAGGGTGGATGACTAGGAATGACAAAAACTGTGTAAGTCTTACAGGGAACTCTACTTAGTGCTATGGTACAAAAAGAAAGGGAAAAATAATAAATTCTCTATAAAGAAAAACTCATTTACACCCCCCCCCCCCCCCCCCCCCCCAGTTCCATGATATTAGTCGAGAAGAGCTGTTTCACACTACAAAGGCAGCCAGGGTTCTAAGCAGTAGCAGCTTGGGTCTGGGAGAAATCTTGATACGTTCAGAACTTTAGTGTGTGGAGGCTTGTACGTGGCCACAGACCCATAAACATAAACTTGGGCCGTTTTCCCGGTGAAACAAAACTCACTCTCCTGGTTTCCAGATACCAGTTTGGAGGAAGAGTTTGTCACTCCAAAGGAAGTCAGGGTTCTAAATGGTGGCAGGCAGGACCTGGGAGAAATCCTAATCCGTGTGGAATTTTGGAAGGCAGAAGTCCGCTCCTGGATGCAGACTGTGACCTATTTCGCTGTGAAATAAAACTCACAACCCGGTAGCAAGAGTTTCCCTGGGCAAGAACATTGGCACTTTTCGCTTTGAAAAAGGACTCACCCTCCCAGTTTTCCCATACCGGTCTGAAGGAGGTCTTTGTCACTCTAAAGGTAGCAAGTCTTCTAAGTGGTGGCAGCTGGGGTTGGGGTAAAAACCAGATTCGTTAATACTTGCAGAACACAGAGCCCACTCTCGAGCACAGGGACCTGGACACAAACAGGGGCTGATTTCACTGAGAAATAAAGCTCACATCGACACTTTGGTAAGGTCAATTTAGAGCAGGTGTCTGGCACTCAAAAAACAGCCAGGCTTCTAAGTGGTGCCAGATTGTTCTTGTGAGAGACCCTGAACTGTTTGGAATTTTAGCAGGCAGAAGCCATGTTTAATTCACGGGGCACTGGAGATAAAGAGAGGCCTATTTCTCTGTGAAATACAGCTCACTTCAACACTTTTGTAATATCTACTTAGAGGAGTATTTTGGCACTCAATGAACAGCCAGGCTTCTATGGGTTGGCATCTTTAGTCTGGGAGAAATCCTGATCTGTGCGGAATTTCAGCATGCAGAAGCTCAGTCAGGCACAGGATCACAGACATGAACATTGGCCTTTTTACTTTGAAAAAATATTCACCCCCCAGTTTCTCAATACCAGTTTCGTGAAGGCCTTTGTCGCTCCAAAAGCAGACATAGTTCCAAGTGATGACAACTTGCGTCTGGGAGAAAGATTGATTTGTTTGTTGTTTGAGCAGGCGGAGTAAATCCTCAGGCCTTGGGCACTGGACACGAATACTGGCCCTTTAACCTGTGAAGCAAAAACCCCGCCCCCACATTTGTAATGTCAGTTTAGATAAGGTGATGTCACTCAAAGAACAGCCAGGCGTCTAACTGGTGCCAGTTAGTATATGGGAGATTTTTCAACTCTTTGGAATTTCAGAAGACAGAAGCCCTGTCTCAAGCACAGGGCCCTGGACACAAACAGGGGCCTATTTCTCTGTGAAATGAAGCTCTCTTCACCAGTTTGGTAATGTCTATTTAGAAGAGGTGGTTGGCACTCAAAAAACAGCCAGGGTTCAAAGTGGTGCTAGTTTGCATCTGCAAAATATGCTGATTGTTTGGAATTTTAGCAAGCAGAAGCCCTGACTCAGGCACAGGAACCTAGTCACAAACAGGGGTCTATTTCACTGTGAAATAATGCTCACTTCACCACTTTTGTAACGTCTATTTAGAGCAGGCTTTTGGCACTGGAAAAACCTCCAGGGGTCTAAGTGATGGCAGTTTTAGTCGGGGAGAAATACTATTTGATTTACAATTCTAGCATGCAGAAGCCCAGTCCCAGGCAAAAGGACATGAATAAGATCATTGGGCCTTTTAGCTGTGGAAAAAAAACTCACCCACCTAGTTTTCTGATACCAGTTTGTAGGGGGCCTTTGTTACTACAAAGGTAGCAAGCCTTCTAAGTGGTTGCAGCTGGGGTTTGGACTAAATCGGGATTAGTTCATCCTTTTAGCAAACAGAGCCCAGTCTCATGAACAGGGACCTGGACAAAAACAGGGGATTATTTCACTGTGAAATAAAGCTAACTTCACCACTTTTGAAATGTCACTTTAGAGGAGTATTTTGGCACTCAAAGAACTACCAGGGTTCTAAGTAGCTCCCATTTCTATCTGGGAGAAATCCTGCTCCGTTTGGAATTTTAGCAGGCCGAAGCACAGTCTCAGGCACAGGGCCCTGGGAAAAAACATTGGCACTTTTCACTTTGAAAAAGTACTCACCCTCCCAGTTTTCCCATACCGGTCTGAAGGAGGTCTTTATCACTCTAAAAGTAGCAATTCTTCTGAGGGGTGGCAGCTGGGGTTTGGGTAAAATACAGTTTTGCCAATATTTTCAGCAGACAGTGCTCAGTCGCAAGCACAGAGACCTGGACACAAACAGGGGCCTACATCACTGTAAAATAAAGCTCACTTCAATACTCTGTTAATGTCAGTTTAGAGCAAGTGTTTGGCACTCAAAAAACAGCCAGGCTTCTAAGTGGTGCCAGATTGTGCCTGTGAGAGACCCTGAACTGTTTGGAATTTTAGCAGGCAGAAGCCATGCTTAATTCACAGGGCACGGGAGGCAAAGAGAGGCCTATTTCTCTGTGAAATACAGCTCACTTCAACAGTTCTGAAATGTCTAGGTTCTAAGGTTCTAGGAGGAGGATTTTGGTACTGGGCTCGATGTATAGGTACAGGATTCTAAGAGATTTGTCTGTGAGAGTCCCCGAACTGTTTGGAATATTAGCAGGCAGAAGCCATGTTTAATTCACTGGGCACTGGAGGCAAAGAGGGACCTATTTCTGTGAAATACAGCTCACTTCACCACTTTTATAAGATGTACTTAGAGGAGGTGTTTGGCAATGAATGAACAGCCAAGTACTAAGTGGTGCCAGATGGTGTCTGTGAGATCCTGGACTGTTTGGGATATGAGAAGGCAGAAGCCCAGTCTCAGGCTGACACAAACACGGGCTTATTTCACTGTGAAATAAAGCTCACATCATCACTTTTGTAATGTATATTTAGAGGAGCATTTTGGTACTGAATGAACTGTCAGGGTTCTATGTGGTGTGTCTGTGGGAGATCCTGGACTGTTTGGAATTTTAGCAGGCACAAGCCGTGTTTAATTCACTGGGCGCTGGAGACAAACATGGGCCCATTTCTCTGCGAAATATGGCTGAATTCACCACTTCTCTAATGTCTATTTAGAGGAGGCTTTTGGCACTCAGAGAACTATCAGGGTTCTAAGTAGTGACAGGCTGCGCCTGGGAAAAATTCTGATCCGTTCGGAAATTTAGCAGGCTGAGGCCCAGTCTCAGGCGCAGGGCCCTTGGCAAGAACATTGGCACTTTTTGCTTTGAAAAAGTACTCACCCTCCCAGTTTTCCCATACCGGTCTGAAGGAGGTCTTTGTTACTCTAAAGGTAGCAAGTCTTCTAAGTGGTGGCAGCTGGGGTTTGGGTAAAAACCAGATTTGTTAATACTTGCAGAAGACAGTGCCCAGTCTCAAGAACAGGGACCTGGACATAAACAGGGGCCTATTTGACTGTAAATTACAGCTCACTTCGACACTTTGGGTCGTGTTAGTTTATAGCAGGCGTTTGGCACTCAAAGAACAGCCAGGCTTCTAAGTGGTACCAGATTGTGCTTGTGAGAGACCCTGAACTGTTTGGAATTTTAGCAGGCAGAAGCCATGTTTAATTCACTGGGCACTGGAGACAAATAATGGCCTATTTCTCTGTGAAATGCAGCTCACTTCACCACTTTTGTAAGATTTATTTAGAGGAGGTGTTTGGCAATGAATGAACAGCCAGGCTTCTAAGTGGTACCAGATTGTGCTTGTGAGAGACCCTGAACTGTGTGGAATTTTAGCAGGCAGAAGCCCAGTCTTACAGACACAAGCAGGGGCTTATTTCACTGTGAAATAAAGCTCACATCATCACTTTTGTAATGTATATTTAGAGGAGCATTTTGGTACTGAATGAACTGTCAGGGTTCTATGTGGTGTGTCTGTGGGAGATCCTGGACTGTTTGGAATTTTAGCAGGCAGAAGCCGTGTTTAATTCACTGGGCGCTGGAGACAAACATGGGCCCATTTCTCTGTGAAATATGGCTGAATTCACCACTTCTCTAATGTCTATTTAGAGGAGGCTTTTGGCACTCAGAGAACTATCAGGGTTCTAAGTAGTGACAGGCTGCGCCTGGGAAAAATTCTGATCCGTTCGGAAATTTAGCAGGCTGAGGCCCAGTCTCAGGCGCAGGGCCCTGGGCAAGAACATTGGCACTTTTCGCTTTGAAAAAGTACTCACCCTCCCAGTTTTCCCATACCGGTCTGAAGGAGGTCTTTGTCACTCTAAAGGTAGCAAGTCTTCTAAGTGGTGGCAGCTGGGGTTGGGGTAAAAACCAGATTTGTTAATACTTTCAGGAGACAGTACCCAGTCTCAAGCACAGGGACCTGGACACAAATAGGGGCCTACATCACTGTAAAATAAAGCTCACTTCAACACTCTGTTAATGTCAGTTTAGAGCAGGTGTTTGGCACTCAAAAAACAGCCAGGCTTCTAAGTGGTGCCAGATTGTGCCTGTGAGAGACCCTGAACTGTTTGGAATTTTAGCAGGCAGAAGCCATGCTTAATTCACAGGGCACGGGAGGCAAAGAGAGGCCTATTTCTCTGTGAAATACAGCTCACTTCAACAGTTCTGAAATGTCTAGGTTCTAAGGTTCTAGGAGGAGGATTTTGGTACTGGGCTCGATGTATAGGTACAGGATTCTAAGAGATTTGTCTGTGAGAGCCCCCGAACTGTTTGGAATATTAGCAGGCAGAAGCCATGTTTAATTCACTGGGCACTGGAGGCAAAGAGGGGCCTATTTCTGTGAAATACAGCTCACTTCACCACTTTTATAAGATGTACTTAGAGGAGGTGTTTGGCAATGAATGAACAGCCAAGTACTAAGTGGTGCCAGATGGTGTCTGTGAGATCCTGGACAGTTTGGGATATGAGAAGGCAGAAGTCGTGTTTAATTCACTGGGCACTGGAGACAAACATGGGCCCATTTCTCTGCGAAATATGGCTGAATTGACCACTTCTCTAATGTCTATTTAGAAGAGGCTTTTGGCACTCAGAGAACTATCAGGGTTTTAAGTAGTGACAGGCTGCGCCTGGGAAAAATTCTGATCTGTTCGGAAATTTAGCAGGCTGAGGCCCAGTCTCAGGCGCAGGGCCTTGGGCAAGAACACTGGCACTTTTCGCTTTGAAAAAGTACTCACCCTCCCAGTTTTCCCATACCGGTCTGAAGGAGGTCTTTGTTACTCTAAAGGTAGCAAGTCTTCTAAGTGGTGGCAGCTGGGGTTTGGGTAAAAACCAGACTTGTTAATACTTGCAGAAGACAGAGCCCAGTCTCAAGAACAGGGACCTGGACACAAACAGGGGCTGATTTCCCTGAGAAATGAAGCTCACATCGATACTTTGGTAATGTCAGTTTAGAGCAGGTGTTTGGCACTGAAAAAACAGCCAGGCTTCTAAGTGGTGCCAGATTGTGCTTGTGAGAGACCCTGAACTGTTTGGAATTTTAGCAGGCAGAAGCCATGTTTAATTCACTGGGCACTGGAGACAAAGAGAGGCCTATTTCTCTGTGAAATGCAGCTCACTTCACCACTTTTGTAAGATTTGTTTAGAGCAGGTGTTTGGCAATGAATGAATAGCCAGGTTCTAAGTGGTGCCAGATGGTGTCTGTGAGATCCTAAATTGTTTGGCATATGAGCAGGCTGAAGCCCAGTCTCGGGCACAGACAAAAACGGGCTTATTTCACTGTGAAATAAAGCTCACATCATCACTTTTGTAATGTATGTTTAGAGGAGCATTTTGGTACTGAATGAACTGTCAGGGTTCTATGTGGTGTGTCTGTGGGTGATCCTGGACTGTTTGGAATTTTAGAAGGCAGAAGCCGTGTTTAATTCACTGGGCACTGGAGACAAACATGGGCCCATTTCTCTGCGAAATATTGCTGAATTCAACACTTCTCTAATGTCTATTTAGAGGAGGCTTTTGGCACTCAGAGAACTACCAGGGTTCTAAGTAGTGACAGGTTGCGCCTGGGAAAAATTCTGATCCGTTCGAAAATTTAGCAGGCAGAAGCCCAGTCTCAGGCTCAGGGCCCTTGGCAAGAACATTGGCACTTTTCGCTTTGAAAAACTACTCACCCTCCCAGTTTTCCCATACCAGTCTGAAGGAGGTCTTTGTCACTCTAAAGGTAGCAAGTCTTCTAAGTGGTGGCAGCTGGGGTTTGGAGAAAAACCAGACTTCTTAATACTTGCAGAAGACAGAGCACAGTCTCAAGAACAGGGACCTGGACATAAACAGGGGCCTATTTGACTGTAAATTACAGCTCACTTCGACATTTTGAGTCATGTTAGTTTATAGCAGGTGTTTGGCACTCAAAAAACAGCCAGGCTTCTAAGTGGTGCCAGATTGTGCTTGTGAGAGACCCTGAACTGTTTGGAATTTTAGCAGGCAGAAGCCCAGTCTCAGGCACAGACAAAAACAGGGGCTTATTTCACTGTGAAATAAAGCTCACATCATCACTTTTGTAATGTATATTTAGAGGAGTATTTTGCTACTGAATGAACTGTCAGGGTTCTATGTGGTGTGTCTGTGAGAGATCCTGGACTGTTTGGAATTTTAGCAGGCAGAAGCCGTATTTAATTCACTGGGCACTGGAGACAAAAACCGGCCCATTTCTCTGCGAAATATGGCTGAATTCAACACTTTTCTAATGTCTATTTAGAGGAGGCTTTTGGCACTCAAAGACCTACCAGGGTTCTAAATAGTGACAGGTTCTGCCTGGGAAAAATTCTGATCCATTCGGAAATTTAGCAGGCAGAAGCCCAGTCTCAGGCACAGGGCCCCGGGAAAAAACAATGGCACTTTTCACTTTGAAAAACTACTTACCCTCCCAGTTTTCCCATACCAGTCTGAAGGAGGTCTTTGTCACTCTAAAGGTAGCAAGTCTTCTAAGTGGTGGCAGCTGGGGTTTGGGTAAACACCAGATTTGTTAATACTTGCAGAAGACAGAGCCCACTCTCGAGCACAGGGACCTGGACACAAACAGGGGCTGATTTCATTGTGAAATAAAGCTCACATCATCACTTTGGTAATGTCAGTTTAAAGCAGGTGTTTGGCACTCAAAAAACAGCCAAGCTTCTAAGTGGTGCCAGATTGTGCTTGTGAGAGACCCTGAACTGTTTGGAATTTTAGCAGGCAGAAGCCATGTTTAATTCACTGGGCACTGGAGACAAAGAGAGGCCTATTTCTCTGTGAAATGCAGCTCACTTCACCACTTTTGTAAGATTTGTTTAGAGCAGGTGTTTGGCAATGAATGAACAGCCAGGTTCTAAGTGGTGCCAGATGGTGTCTGTGAGATCCTAAATTGTTTGGCATATGAGCAGGCTGAAGCCCAGTCTCGGGCACAGACAAAAACAGGGGCTTATTTCACTGTGAAATAAAGCTCACATCATCACTTTTGTAATGTATGTTTAGAGGAGCATTTTGGTACTGAATGAACTGTCAGGGTTCTATGTGGTGTGTCTGTGGGTGATCCTGGACTGTTTGGAATTTTAGAAGGCAGAAGCCGTGTTTAATTCACTGGGCACTGGAGACAAACATGGGCCCATTTCTCTGCGAAATATGGCTGAATTCACCACTTCTCTAATGTCTATTTAGCGGAGGCTTTTGGCACTCAGAGAACTACCAGGGTTCTAAGTAGTGACAGGTTGTGCCTGGGAAAAATTCTGATCCGTTCGGGATTATGGCAGGCAGAAGCCCAGTATCGGGCACAGGGACCTGGACACAAATAATGGCCTATTTCTCTGTGAAATACAGCTCACTTCACCAGTTTTGTAATGTTAGTTTATAGCAGGTGTTTGGCACTCAAAAAACAGCCAGGCTTCTAAGTGGTACCAGATTGTGCTTGTGAGAGACTCTGCACTGTTTGGAATTTTAGCAGGCAGCAGCCACGTTTAATTAACTGGGCAGTGGACACAAACAGGGGCCTATTTCTCTGTGAAATGCAGCCTTAGACTGGGCTTCTGCCTGCTAAATTTCCGAACTGTTCCGGATTTCTCTCAGACTAAAGATGCCGCTGCTTAGAACCCTGGCTGGACTTGGGCTGCCAAAACCCACCTCTAAATGGACATTACAAAAGAGTTGAAGTGTTTCACAGAGAAAGTTCTAATCCTTAACCTAAATTTCTGACCGCTTTTGTTCAAAAGATACTGTACAGTATGTTGTCCAATAATTAAAAATTGCACAAAGAATAAGATTCCCAGACCAAACCCAACCACCCCCTTCACTGCTCCATCTTAATTTTGGGAGAAAGAGCTATAGAGTTTCTAAATGCTCTCCTTCCATGCTATTCAGTCCTTTGCTGCACATCTCCAGAGAGGATTTACTCCTGCTTTTGTTCCCAACACCACCTCTCTCTCCAGCACAAATCCCACTGGTCAGACAGAGATGGAGCAGACCTAAGGCAATGGTTCCGGCAGCACCTGCAATTCCCAGCTCCCTGTTCCCTGGAATGCTCATCCAAGCGCTCGTGGCAATCTCGCTTCAGCCCAGACTCCCTCCTCCCCAGAGGGAAACGCAGCCTGATGGGACACGGCTCTGGCACCCCATTTCCTCTTGCTGGAAAGCCCTAGGTAAACGTAGTCCCTCAGACCTTGCATCCCTGAACACCAGGAGAGCTGGCATTTCACCCAGATCCAGGATTCCCTAGGCAGCCAATCCCAGCAGGGAGGAAAAGAGGAACGCAGCATCCCTGTGACTTACCCCACAGCACAGACAGGACCAGGAGCCCTCAAGCACAGACCCCTGATGCTGAAGTCTCTTGGCTTTGGCTGTTCAACCACCACAGCTTTTGGCAAAGATGCGAGCAGCGTAATGATTTTTCCTGTCCTGAAAGAGAGGAGGAAAAGAAAAGAAAATTAAGTCCCCTGCAGAAGTCAAAGAATCCTGGCTTTCACATTTCTGCTCTCATTGCTCACTAAGGGGTTTTATCCAGGTGACACCAATTCAAATGCAAAAGTGCCTTTTCCCAGCATTTTTATTCCAAACTATTTCAGAAATTAAAAGGATGCTCATCTTTCTTATTGCATTCTTTGCTTGATTTTAACAGAACCATTTTCATCCCAGACCCTGCTTGTCAGTCATTCAATCCTTTACCACTGGACTTTGCACAAAGGGACACCCCAGGTGCTGCATCACAAGAAATCCCAAAGAGAAACCCCCCCAAAACCTGACAGAGAAAGGTTTCGAGGCACTCCAGAACACAGCTGTTCATTCCTTGTCAGGCCACACCAATTCTGTCACATCCACCTGAGCTGTGCAGGTGAGACAAAGGCTCCCCTTCCTCCTAGGGAATCACTGTCTGAGACCACACATGTCACTCCAGGGCAGGACCTGAAAACAACGTGGGAAAGGCAAAATGAAAATGTTTTCTGTCAAAAAAAAGTGTAATAATAATCATCATCATCAGAATCTATGGACAAATTTAGTAACATCACTTTCATATGATAAATACAGGCCATGCCCATCCTTCCAGCCCAGGTGAAAGCAGGAAGGAGAACTACAAAAAGAGTCCCTTTTATGGATGCATTTCCTAAACAATCTTCCACATTGTAAGCTCTTTGTGTTCTTTTAAAAAATGGATTGCTGCTAAAAACATCTGAGGGGCCAGAGGCATCAGACAACCCAAAACTATCAGCATTCACACCGATTGCTACTGCAGATATATTCACAGTCCATCTTTGGCCAAACAAATCCCAGGATGGTTTTGCTTTCCTGACAGACTTGGCCAATTTAATTCCTACTTAGCAAGGCAACAGACCCTGTGTGGCTTGGGGGTCAGAGCCCCCCTCTGGCACAAGAACTCCAAAAAAGATGGGAAAGAAGAATCCAAGAGCAAATTGAAATCCCACCTATGCAATGAAGGCCTGCTTCTGGCAGGTTCCTTGTGGCTTTTGGGGCACAAGAAAAGCCTTTAGACCAGAAAAACTGACATGAAAACCCCAACCCGAGCACGTGTCAGAAAGATGTAGCGCTTAAGGTGACACATGTGGCACTGCTTTCACCGGGACCCGGGCGAGGGGAAGCGGCGCGGAGCAGATGCCGGCGCGGGGAGGGAGGAGATGCCGAGCGGGAGGCGGCGCAGAGCGGCGGAACGGGACGCTGGCGCGGAGCCGAACCGAGCGGAGCGGCGCCGAGCGGAGCCGAGCCGCGCGGCGCCGAGCGGCACCGAGCCGAGCGGCGCCGAGCCGACCCGCGCGGAGCCGAGCCGAGCGGAGCCGAGCCGACCCGAGCGGCACCGAGCCGAGGGGAGCCGCGCGGCGCGAGCCGAGCGGCACCGCGCGGAGCCGCGCGGCGCGAGCGGAGCCGAGCCGACCCGAGCGGCACGCCGAGCGGAGCCGAGCGAGCCGAGCGCCGCGCGGAGCCGAGCGGCGCCGAGCGACCCGAGCGGCCCGAGCCGAGCGGAGCGAGCGGAGCCGAGCCGACCCGCGCGGAGCCGAGCGGCGCCGAGCCGACCCGCGCGGAGCCGAGCGACCCGCGCGGAGCCGAGCCGACCCGCGGAGCCGAGCCGACCCGCGCGGAGCCGAGCCGACCCGGCGGAGCCGAGCCGACCCGCGCGGAGCCGAGCCGACCCGCGCGGAGCCGAGCCGACCCGCGCGGAGCCGAGCGGCGCCAGGCGAGAGAAGCCGTTGCCGAGCCGCAGCGGCTCGGCCCCCGGGGCTAAGGCTGCTCCTCTGGCGGGGGCTGCGCCGGGAGAACCGCGCCTGCCCCTGCCCACCCAGCGGGGCCGGCACCGGGCCCGGGCGGCCCCCGAGCCCCCTCCGGAGTGGACGAAACGAGCTCGGTTCCTGCCGCCGCTCCCGCCTGCCGCTCTGGCACAGCTCGGTTCGGCTCTGCGGCTCGGCTCTGCACGGTTCACACTCGCCCGCGTCTGTCAGTCCCCTTAAAATCACAGCTGGAGGACTATTTCCCGCAGTTTAAACACATACAAAAATGGAAGAAGTGCCTCTCCCCTCAATTTAAATTTCTTTTGTCCCCATAGCCCCCCTTTTTTTCCTGGGGGCACCAGGGAGGGATAGCCAAGAGAAAGCTGACTAGGGAAAAGAGACAAGTTCCCACTACAAAGCCACACTGGCTCACCTGTTCAGCAGTTGCTTTGTCGCACAGAAGTGTCCCTCAGCACCTCGCTGAAGCAGTGCTCCACATCCCAGCATTTCCCCAGATCCTGTGAGGTGCTCTCACCTCCGTTCCACGAGGTACCCCCGGGAACCCACCATAAACTGCTCTCCCCCAGCAGCTCCATACCGAAGAGAGCAGTAAAACCCTCCCCCTAAAACAGCCCCCAGCAGGACCTGCTCATCCTCACTCTCATTGTGAACACCTGGGACTGCTCACCCTAAGTGCTCACACCTGGGGCTGCCCTGTTCTCTCATCACCTTAAGTGCTCACACTGGAGGAGAGGCCACACTCACCGGGGAGGGGGCCACGCCCCCAGGAGAGGAGATCCCTTCCACCCCCAAGGAAGGTGGCCCCGCCCACCAGGGAATAGCCCCTTGCCTCAGGAAATGAGACCACGCCTACAAAGAGGCCATGCCTACGGAAGAACAGCCCTTGCCTTCCAGGAAAGTAGGCTGCACCCACCAGGGAGGGGACATGTCCCATAGTCTGGGGGGCGGGGCTTCACCCCCAGGGGCAGGGCCTCCTCTGCTGGAGGTGGGGCCTCTGGCTCTTGGGGCGGGGCCTCTTTTCCTGGGAGCGGGGGGGGGTGGGGTCACTGAGAGACATAGAGAATTAGAAAAAGAAACACAGAGACAGAAAGAGTTAGGGTGAGAGAGAGAAAGCAAAATACTTAGGGGTTAAAGGAAAATAGTAATACACAGTTAGAGAAACAGAGAAGAAACAGACTTACAGGGAAAGAGTGGTAGAGGGAAATAAGGATATAGTGATAGACTTAGAGAACCAGAGAGACGCAGAGAGCTCAAAATAGAAAAGCAAAGCCAGAAATAGACTGAAAAGTAAAGTGAGAAGCAAAGCAAGAAAGACAGTGAAGAAAATGAATAAATCATACCAAATAAAGACAGGAGCCAGGGGAAGAGGGGGGAGAAGGACTGGGGTATCTTTATTATATTCAATTTTATTGAATGAATTTTTTTTTTAATTTACACTTCATCAAACACAGCCAAACAATGTATACAAAGGCAAGTACAGATACAAATTGAATTACAAACACAATCCATATACACGCTGTTAAATGCAAATTTACATATAGAGCAATATCTGGAAATGCAGCAGCAAATGCACAATAATACCATTGACTGCAAGTCAAATACATATTAATGCAATATATCCATCCTCCTATTTCAAAACTGCTCACCGTAGTTTGCTTTATTTATACAGGAAATCCAAAGGATAGTCAGCACACAGAAGACTCTCATCTGCCACATGCACCTCCTTATGCTTACCTGCGACTCACCGTTGCTCTCCTGGTTCTGTATAATGTGTGCTTTATTAATGTATTAGTTATCATCAATAAAGTATACATATATATTATGCTAAAATATAGTTTGCACAGATACCTTTGTAAATTCTGAAAGAAGCTGGCCATTAGGTAATGCTGAACAATCAGCATTCATCTGGATAAAAACCCCAGGAGCAGAGCTGAAACTTGTTTTCATTGGCAGCTGTACCTTCCTGCAAGTTGTGTTATCGTACCTACGTAGCACACACAAAGATTTCACCCTGCTTATAAACCTTCATGTACTCCCCCCTGCCCCCCACTTGTGCTGCTGCAAAGATGGAAACTGCTAATGGAAGGTTTCAGAAATACAAACCAGCACCATCTGTATTTTTCACCAGGTATGAATGCAGGATGAGCATAACTTCATCACATATGACAGGTGCTAAAATTCCAGATGCTCCTTCAGCTTTCTGACTATGGACTAATCTAAGATGCTCCTTGAGCTAGAAACCAACAATTTATGCTAGAAAAGGAAACCAGGTTCAGAAGAAATTATTTTCTTCTATTTTGCCCTAATGATAAACAGGAAGGTTACTGAAACACAGTAATGCACATCATGCTAAAACTCATTTTGTTCCTATTTTCCATCTCTTACTAGCTTAGCAAAAAGGGTGTCCACAGATAGAACAAGATTGCTTAAAATGAAAAGGACAAAGAACTCAGATATTTTAAATGAAGAGGCTAAAACAAAAATGGTTCACGCAGAATGTTTTAGGTGGAATAATTCTGTTCCATTACTTCAACTTCTTTGCGCTTTGAAAGGACAAGGACTAACAGAGTTTGGAATGTAGGAATCACCATGTCATTATTCAATTTTATTGAAATAAAACTGATTTTTTTCTCCAGTACTAGAGAATCTCAGCTGCTTATCAATGACAATCTATTCATATCAATAGTAAATACTTTTTTACCTCTGAGAAGGTTACAAACCTTCACAATAGCTTCCCCACAGCTGGATCTCTGCAAACACTTTTGGAAAATATTTGTGTTGACCCTTGACCCCTGACCTTTGACCTTTGACCCCTGACCTTTAACCCTTGACCCTTGACCTTTGACCTTTGAATCCATGACCTTAGACCTTTGACCCTTGACCTTTGTCCCTTGATCCCATGACCTTTGACCTTTGAGCTTTGACCCCATGACCCTTGACCTTTGACCCCATGACCCATGACCTTTGACCCCATGACCTTTGACCTTTGACCCATGACCTTTGACCTTTGACCCCATGACCTTTAACCCCATGACTCTTGACCTTTGACCCCATGACCCTTGACCTTTGATCCTTGACCTTTGACCCCTGACCTTTGACCCCTGACCTTTGACCCTTGACCCCCTGACTTTTTGACCCTTGACCTTTGACCCCTGACCTTTGATCCTTGACCTTTGACCCCCTGATTTTTTGACCCCTGACCCTTGACCTTTGACCTTTGACCCTTGACACCTGACCTTTGGCCTTTTACCCTTAACCCTTGACCTCTGACCTTTGATTTTTGACCTTTGACCCTTCACCTTTGACACCCTGACTCTGATCTTTGACCCTTGAGCCCTGATATTTGACCTTTGACTTTTGACCTTTGACCCCTGACCCCTGACCCTGACTTTAACACCGTCACCCTAACACCATCACCCTAAGTGTAGAGTTAGGGGTGGGTGTGAAGTAGGGGTGGGTGCTAGGGTTATTGAGGGGTGCTAATTAGAGGTGGGTGTTAGGGTTAGGGAGGGGTGATAATTAGGGGTGGGTGTTAGGGTTAGGGAGGGGTGTTAATTAGGGGTGGGTGTTTGGGGAATGGGGTGCTAATTAGGGGTGGGTGTTTGGGGATGGGGTGCTAATTAGGGGGTGGGTGTTTAGGGATGGGGTGCTAATTAGGGGGTGGGTGTTTAGGGATGGGGTGTGAATTAGGGGGTGGGTGTTTAGGGATGGGGTGATAATTAGGGTTGGCATGGTGCCAACTGTGTGGCTGAGTGCCCGCAGGGACCCCCTACATGGGTGGGTGGGCGTGGTGTAGCCCTGCCTGGGGGGGGGGGGGGGGGGGGGGGGGGGGGGGGGGGGGGCGCATGGGGGGGTCCTCCCTCCCTGTCATGTGGGTGTGGTCCTGGCCCTAGTGTATTCAGCCCTCAGGTGGGTGGTGGCACCTGCAGGGATGGGGTAGGGTGGGGGCTGATCCATCCCAGGTATGTGGTACCTGTAGGGGGTGGGGCTAGGGGGGCCTGGACCTCCTTGGTAAGGGCTAATTAGGGGCCCTATATAGTATATATAAAAAGAATAAAAACTATAAGTCTGGTGCAGCAGTAGAAAGTTTCAGGCTCCCGGGGAGTAAATTGTTTTTATTTGTTTTAAATGTATTTTTTTAATTTACTCCCAGGGAGCCTGAAAGTTTCTACTGCTGCTTTTTTAAAGCTATACAGGAAAAGAAAGTTAGAGAAGAAAAGAGAGAAAGAAGAGAGAAGAAGAGAGAGAAGCAAAGAGAAGAAGAGAGAGAAGCAAAGAGAGAGAAGCAAAGAGAAGAAGAGAGAGAAGCAAAGAGAAGAAGAGAGAGAAGCAAAGAGAAGAAGAGAGAGAAGCAAAGAGAAGCAAAGAGAAGAGAGAGAAGCAAAGAGAGAGAAGCAAAGAGAGAGAAGCAAAGAGAGAGAAGCAAAGAGAAGAAGAGAGAAACAGAAACAGAGAGAAGAAGAGAGAGAAGCAGAGAGGGAGAGAGAGAAAAGACAGAGAAGCAGAGAGAAACAGGGAAACAAAGGTGGAGAAGGAAATAAATAGGAAAAATAGAGGAAAGTAGAGTTAGAGAGGACTTAGAAAAGCAAAGTCAGAAATAGACTGAAAGGTAAAGAGAGAAAGAGTGAGGAAAATAAATAAAGACAGGAGCCGGGGAGGGGTACGTGGGGAGAAGCGGGGGGATATCTTTATTAGGGTCGGGGTGGAACTTTATTGAATGATTTTTTTTTTAATTACACTTCATCAAAATACAGCCAAACAATGTATACAAAGGCAAGTACAGATACAAATTGAATTACAAATACAATCCATATACATGATGTTACATGCAAACTTACATACAGAGCAATACAGGGAAATGCAGCAGCAAATGCACAACAATACCATTGACTGCGAGCCAAATACATATTAACGCAATATATCCATCCTCCTATTCCAGGACCGCTCGCCTCGGTTTGCTTTATTTATACAGGATATCCAAAGGACAATCTGCACACGGAAAAACCTCTCGTCTGCCGCATGCTAATCCTTATGCTTACCTGCGACTCGCCGTCGCTCTCCTGGTTCCCGGGAGCCTCGGGAAAATCGTCCCGCCTGATGAAAACCCCGGGTCCTGGTCGATCTGCTGGGGATTTTTTCTTCTAAATGCAAAAATTAATTGAAAAACCTGAAAGGCAAAAGAAATGCAAGCAAGGTTAGAACCCTTCGGCACGCAAACGCACCCTCGCTCTCGTCTCAACCGCTCTGCTGAACCGCACTCGCCGCGCTCCTCGGGAACTCGGTTCCCGGGAGCCTCGGGAAAAATCGCCCTGCCTGACGAAAACCCCGGGCCCTGGTCGGTCTGCGCCCGAACTTTGGCGATGAACGTCGCCTCGCAGACCGGCCGGGACCGAGGAAAAAAAAACCCAGCCGGGGGGGAAAAAAAAAAAAAAACCCCCCGGCTGGGGATTTTTTATTCTAAGAGTAAAAATTGATTTGAAAACCTGAAAGGCAAAAGACATGCATGCAAGGTTAGAACCAGTCAGCACCCAAACGCACCCTCGCTCTCATCCCGACCGCACTCGCCGCGCTCCTCGGGAACTGGGTTCCCGGGAGCCTCGGGAAAAATCGCCCTGCCTGACGAAAACCCCGGACCCTGGTCGGTCTGCGCCCGAACTTTGGCGATGAACGTCGCCTCGCAGACCGGCCGGGACCGAGGAAAAAAAAAACCCAGCCGGGGGGGAAAAAAAAAAAAAACCCCCCCGGCTGGGGATTTTTTATTCTAAGTGTAAAAATTAATTGAAAATGCTGAAAAGGAAAAGACATGCATGCAAGGTTAGACCCACTCGGCACACGCACTCGCTCTGGCCGTCTCGAGCGGCAGCAGACCGGCTCAAACTCTCGCAAACAAACGGTCACACGCTCTTTAGCTGACTGCGATCCTTACCCGAAAAGCTATGCTGAAGAGGACGCTTGGACGCATCTTCCGGCCGCTGGTCTTCGCCGTTGAACCGGAGACTCCGGGAATAGTGGCGGCGTCGGCGACTGCGGAGACGGCTATCTGCCTCGGGTACCTGTGAGACAAAGGAAGGAGGTCAATGAGGGTTTACCTGATGGTTAGGAGATACCCTCAGACATTTCCTACCCAAAATCCCATGGAAAACAGATCAACAATCAAGTTTTATAGCTACTCTACCTAACTGTGTACCAGGGCAGGGCAGCTCTGAGCATAAGCAACATTTACAAGTCATGGCAAAGTGAGCAACATCCATTGCATATACGAGGCACAGCAAAGTAAAAACACCCATGCCATACACAAAGCATGACTAAGTGAGCAACATCCATTACATATACAAGGCACGGCAAAGTGAGCAACATCCATTGCATATACAAGGCACGGCAAAGTGAGCAACATCCATTGCATATACAAGGCACGGCAAAGTGAGCAACATCCATTGCATATACAAGGCACGGCAAAGTGAGCAACATCCATTGCATATACAAGGCACGGCAAAGTAAAAACACTCATTCCATACACAAAGCATGGCAAAGTAAGCAACATCCATGACATACACAAGGCATGGCAAAGTGAGCAACATCCCATCATATACAAGGCATGGCAAAGTGAGCAACATCCCATGACATACACAAGGCATGGCAAAGTGAGCAACATCCATGACATACACAAGGCATGGCAAAGTGAGCAACATCCATGACATATACAAGGCATGGCAAAGTGAGCAACATCCATTACATATACAAGGCATGGCAAAGGAGGCAACATCCCATCATATACAAGGCATGGCAAAGTGAGCAACAGCCATTACATATACAAGGCATGGCAAAGGAGGCAACATCACATCGTATACAAGGCATGGCAAAGTAAGCAACGTTATACAAAGCGATGTAAGCGCATGATGATGAACTGTGACGCCCCGAGACGAGTTAGTTCCAAAGCTGTTAGGAGGTTGGTCCAGAAGCTCGGAGGAAGGAAGCGCTGCCGAGTGACCGTGGCGATGGCTCCGAGCTGAAAGGCGGGCTCCCGAGGTGAAAAGATCCGCGACGACTGAGACGCAAAAAAAAAGGCTGACGACGCAAAGGGCGGGAGAACGCGTGCTTGTGTCGGAACTGCCCTGCCGAGGCTCTGGTGAGGCTGATGAGAAACCTGGTCCCTTTGCTTCTGAGGGGCCCCTCCCACTATGGGCCTATCCTCTAACCTAATTTCAAATTGCCTATGTTGATAACATTTTTCCCCTTCTCCCCACCACTGACCCCGATACTTACCTTTAGGTAGACGATCTGACAAAATCCATCCACGCTGGAAACAAATCGGTGCCGTGGACGTGGAGATAATCTCCGTGACCCCTTCGGCTACTGCGTTTCGGATTTCGGCTCCACGCCTCCCCTGGATGCCTAAGAAGACAAAAGAGAAAATTTTACTACTGTGCTTCCGAATATTGATCTTGGGATCTGCATATATCATCTGAGATAATCTACACCCCACATTACAAACTCAAAAGTCCCTAGGACCGGTCCTATCCCACCTATGCCTGGACTATGCAGCAGGGCAGAACAGTTCCGGCCCAAATATGTGCAGGCACCCTGTGACACGCAGGACATGACAAAGGAGGGGAAGATGCTAGCTAAGATAAAACTCTGACTGAAGAATGACTGAGAAGAACAAGAGAATGCAAATGAGATGACTGAGGAGAGACTGAAAGCGAGCCATTCAGGTTTACTCCAAGAACTGCAGAGATGGATCCCGAAAATCTTCTCCCTATCTTCGCATTCTTCCAAAGCCCCGATCTGCTGGAATGGATCTTTGCAGGGCACGGCTGTCAATACAGCTCAGAAAAAGGTCTTGAAAGACATCTGACTGGATGCTTCAAAAAAGAGATGAGATTCAGATGGCTGTCCAAGCTCCTGAGTCCAAGATTGGATGGCACCGGGCCAGGGAATGAAGACAGCGCAAGAGGCTATGAATGACAGCAGGATGTTTGATACTGCACTCAAAGGGCTAAGGAAAGACACGTACAATACTACACACACGCACAAGACGCAGACTGCACCACGGACAAGTGAGGTGACACCCACCGGAACTGCTCTACCCTGTGCAACTCAGCAGGGAGATCAAATTGAGATTTGCCCTTTATGGGGCCTAAGGGGCTGCTTCATGGATATCCCCGCCTCTATAGCTGCCTTAAGAATCCCTCCTGACAAGTCCAGACCCAGCATCCCCCTCTCCTCCCCTCAGCGAGTCATGCCCCTTCACTTATCTGTCTCATATCCAGGGAACCAGGGAAGAGAATCCATGTCAGGTGTGATCAAAAGCCTCTTGCAAGCTGGAGAATTCCTGCCAGCACCAGGATGCTGCCTCTTAGTCAGCTAGAAAAAGAGAAGTAAACATCAGTGTATCCTCTTAGCAGCACATTGACCAACACCAGATAATGCCACTACTCACCGCCTCCAAAGAATGCCCGGGTCCTCGGGGCGCTTTAGCCGCTCTCAGTGCCTGATGCCATCTTCACAGGAGAGACCTGCAGTAAGAGGAGACAAGGTGATGTGGCAGGGCTGAAACTAGACCGGACCCACGCTCCGCCCCCCAAACTCCCCGACTCACCGAAATAGCTCGGCCGATGCCAAAGGCTGCCCGGGTGGCACCTCCAAAGAGGAAAAGGCAAAGGGTTCGTCAGACATTCTTCTGATACTTCTGGAGAGCTCCCATGAGCGGTGAACAGAGTCTGTTGCCAGGTCAGTGAGGAGATCTCAGCATAATAAAAGAGCAAACACAAACAGTAATGGATACTTAGAGTCGCACCAGAAACGGAGACCTCGGCAAAAACAGCTGCTTCTGTAAACAGGTCACTGCTCACCTTGCCCACTTCGACTTCACTGCAGATAGCCAGCTTTAATTCCTATGAAAAGAAAAACAAAATGCTGTAAACACACTCATAATTTTCTCTAGCCCCGGTAAATGCAAACTGTGACTGACCTTCTCAGGGGAGCCCTCTCAGCAGGGATGGGCCCTCTGCCTCACACTGAATCCATCTGCAGCTGAAAAAAGGTAGGACAAAAGTCAAAGCCCTGCAGGGGAACTTACCACCTCCAGATATCTTGGCTCAATCTGCATATTATCTTCTAGAATCCAATACACCCCACTTTACAAATTGCAAGTCCCTAGGACCGGTCCTATCCCACCTATGCCCTGACTATGCAGCAGGGCAGAACAGCTCCGGCCCAAATATGTGCAGGCACCCTGTGACACGCAGGACATGACAAAGGAGGGGAAGATGCTAGCTAAGATAAAACTCTGACTGAAGAATGACTGAGAAGAACAAGAGAATGCAAATGAGATGACTGGGGGGAGACTGAAAGCGAGCCATTCAGGTTTACTCCACGAACTGCAGAGATGGATCCCGAAAATCTTCTCCCTATCTTCGCATTCTTCCACAGCCCCGATCTGCTGGAATGGATCTTTGCAGGGCACGGCTGTCAATACAGCTCAGAAAAAGGCCTTGAAAGACATCTGACTGGATGCTTCAAAAAAAGAGATGAGATTCAGATGGCTGTCCAAGCTCCTGAGTCAAAGGCTTGAAGGCACCGGTGCCGGGCCAAGGAATGAAGATAGTGCAGGTGCTATGAATGACACCAGGATGTTTGATACTGCACAAAAAGGGCTAAGGAAAGACACATACAATACAACACACACAAGACGCAGACAAGTGAAGTGACACCCACCGGAACTGCTCTACCCTGTGCAACTCAGCAGGGAGATCAAATTGAGATTTGCCCTTTATGGGGCCTAAGGGGCTGCTTCATGGATATCCCCGCCTCTATAGCTGCCTTAAGAATCCCTCCTGACAAGTCCAGACCCAGCATCCCCCTCTCCTCCCCTCAGCGAGTCATGCCCCTTCACTTATCTGTCTCATATCCAGGGAACCAGGGAAGAGAATCCATGTCAGGTGTGATCAAAAGCCTCTTGCAAGCTGGAAAATTCCTGCCAGCACCAGGATGCTGCCTCTTAGTCGGCTACAAAAAAGAAAAGCAAACATCAGTGTATCCTCTTAGCAGCACATTGACCAACACCAGATAATGCCACTACTCACCGCCTCCCAAAAATGCCCGAGTCCTAGGGGAGCTTTAGCCGCTCTCAGTGCCTGATGCCATCTTCACAGGAGAGACCTGCAGTAAGAGGAGACAATGTGATGTGGCAGGGCTGAAACTAGACCGGACCCACGCTCCGCCCCCCAAACTCCCCGACTCACCGAAATAGCTCGGCCGATGCCAAAGGCTGCCCGGGTGGCACCTCCAAAGAGGAAAAGGCAAAGGGTTCGTCAGACATTCCTGTAATACTTCTGGAGAGCTCCCATGAGTGGTGAACAGAGTCTGTTGCCAGGTCAGTGAGGAGATCTCAGCTTAATAAAAGAGCAAACACAAACATTAATGGATACTTAGAGTCGCACCAGAAACGGAGACCTCGGCAAAAACAGCTGCTTCTGTAAACAGGTCACTGCTCACCTTGCCCACTTCAACTTCACTGCAGATAGCCAGCTTTAATTCCTATGAAAAGAAAAAACAAAATGCTGTAAACACACTCATCATTTACTCTAGCCCCGGTAAATGCAAACTGTGACTGACCTTCTCAGGGGTGCAGCCTCAACTGCGATGGGCCCTCTGCCTCAGATTGAATCCATCTGCAGCTGAAAAATAGGTAAAACAAAAGTCAAACCCCTGCAAAACAACTTACTACCTCCAGACATCTTGGCTTTAATCGGCATATTATCTTCTAGAGCCCAGCTAAACCCCACTTTACATACTGCAGATCCCTAGGACCGGTCCTATCCCACCTATGCCCGGACTACGCAGCAGGGCAGAATAGCTCCGGCCCAAATAAGTGCGGGCACCCTTTGACACGCAGGACATGACAAAGGAGGGGAAGATGCTAGCTAAGATAAAACTCTGACTGAAGAATGACTGAGAAGAAGAGAATGCAAAGCATATCACTGAGGGGAGACTGAAAGAGAGCCATTCAGACTGGAAAAGGATGCTAGCAGAAGCGTTTACTCCAAGAACTGCAGAGATGGATCCCGAAAATCTTCTCCCTATCTTCGCATTCTTCCACAGCCCCAATTTGATGGAATGGATCTTTGCAGTGCACAGTTGTCAATACAGCTCAGAAAAAAGTCTTGAAAGACATCTGACTGGATGCTTCAAAATAGAGATGAGATTCAGATGGCTGTCCAAGCTCCTGAGTCAAAGGCTTGAAGGCACAGGTGCCGGACCAAGGAATGAAGACAGTGCAGGTGCTATGAATGACACCAGGATGTTTGATACTGCACTCAAAGGGCTAAGGAAAGACACGTAGAATACAACACACACACAAGACGCAGACTGCACCACGGACAAGTGAGGTGACACCCACCGGAGCTGCTCTACCCTGTGCACCTCAGCAGGGAGATCAAATTGAGACTTGCCCCTTATAGGGCCTAAGGGGCTGCTTCATGGATACCCCCGCCTCTATAGCTGCCTTAAGAATCCCTCCTGACAAGTCCAGACCCAGCATCCCCCTCTCCTCCCCTCAGCGAGTCATGCCCCTTCACTTATCTGTCTCATATCCAGGGAACCAGGGAAGAGAATCCATGTCAGGTGTGATCAAAAGCCTCTTGCAAGCTGGAGAATTCCTGCCAGCACCAGGATGCTGCCTCTTAGTCAGCTAGAAAAAGAGAAGTAAACATCAGTGTATCCTCTTAGCAGCACATTGACCAACACCAGATAATGCCACTACTCACCGCCTCCCAAAAATGCCCGGGTCCTCGGGGCGCTTTAGCCGCTCTCAGTGCCTGATGCCATCTTCACAGGAGAGACCTGCAGTAAGAGGAGACAAGGTGATGTGGCAGGGCTGAAACTAGACCGGACCCACGCTCCGCCCCCCAAACTCCCCGACTCACCGCAATAGCTCGGCCGATGCCAAAGGCTGCCCGGGTGGCACCTCCAAAGAGGAAAAGGCAAAGGGTTCGTCAGACATTCTTCTGATACTTCTGGAGAGCTCCCATGAGCGGTGAACAGAGTCTGTTGCCAGGTCAGTGAGGAGATCTCAGCATAATAAAAGAGCAAACACAAACAGTAATGGATACTTAGAGTCGCACCAGAAACGGAGACCTCGGCAAAAACAGCTGCTTCTGTAAACAGGTCACTGCTCACCTTGCCCACTTCGACTTCACTGCAGATAGCCAGCTTTAATTCCTATGAAAAGAAAAACAAAATGCTGTAAACACACTCATAATTTTCTCTAGCCCCGGTAAATGCAAACTGTGACTGACCTTCTCAGGGGAGCCCTCTCAGCAGGGATGGGCCCTCTGCCTCACACTGAATCCATCTGCAGCTGAAAAAAGGTAGGACAAAAGTCAAAGCCCTGCAGGGGAACTTACCACCTCCAGATATCTTGGCTCAATCTGCATATTATCTTCTAGAATCCAATACACCCCACTTTACAAATTGCAAGTCCCTAGGACCGGTCCTATCCCACCTATGCCCGGACTATGCAGCAGGGCAGAACAGCTCCGGCCCAAATATGTGCAGGCACCCTGTGACACGCAGGACATGACAAAGGAGGGGAAGATGCTAGCTAAGATAAAACTCTGACTGAAGAATGACTGAGAAGAACAAGAGAATGCAAATGAGATGACTGGGGGGAGACTGAAAGCGAGCCATTCAGGTTTACTCCACGAACTGCAGAGATGGATCCCGAAAATCTTCTCCCTATCTTCGCATTCTTCCAAAGCCCCGATCTGCTGGAATGGATCTTTGCAGGGCACGGCTGTCAATACAGCTCAGAAAAAGGCCTTGAAAGACATCTGACTGGATGCTTCAAAAAAAGAGATGAGATTCAGATGGCTGTCCAAGCTCCTGAGTCAAAGGCTTGAAGGCACCGGTGCCGGGCCAAGGAATGAAGATAGTGCAGGTGCTATGAATGACACCAGGATGTTTGATACTGCACTCAAAGGGCTAAGGAAAGACACATACAATACAACACACACAAGACGCAGACAAGTGAAGTGACACCCACCGGAACTGCTCTACCCTGTGCACCTCAGCAGGGAGATCAAATTGAGATTTGCCCCTTATGGGGCCTAAGGGGCTGCTTCATGGATATCCCCGCCTCTATAGCTGCCTTAAGAATCCCTCCTGACAAGTCCCAGACCCAGCATCCCCCTCTCCTCCCCTCAGCGAGTCATGCCCCTTCACTTATCTGTCTCATATCCAGGGAACCAGGGAAGAGAATCCATGTCAGGTGTGATCAAAAGCCTCTTGCAAGCTGGAAAATTCCTGCCAGCACCAGGATGCTGCCTCTTAGTCAGCTAGAAAAAGAGAAGTAAACATCAGTGTATCCTCTTAGCAGCACATTGACCAACACCAGATAATGCCACTACTCACCGCCTCCAAAGAATGCCCGGGTCCTCGGGGCGCTTTAGCCGCTCTCAGTGCCTGATGCCATCTTCACAGGAGAGACCTGCAATAAGAGGAGACAAGGTGATGTGGCAGGGCTGAAACTAGACCGGACCCACGCTCCGCCCCCCAAACTCCCCGACTCACCGAAATAGCTCGGCCGATGCCAAAGGCTGCCCGGGTGGCACCTCCAAAGAGGAAAAGGCAAAGGGTTCGTCAGACATTCTTCTGATACTTCTGGAGAGCTCCCATGAGCGGTGAACAGAGTCTGTTGCCAGGTCAGTGAGGAGATCTCAGCATAATAAAAGAGCAAGCACAAACAGTAATGGATACTTAGAGTCGCACCAGAAATGGAGACCTCGGCAAAAACAGCTGCTTCTGTAAACAGGTCACTGCTCACCTTGCCCACTTCAACTTCACTGCAGATAGCCAGCTTTAATTCCTATGAAAAGAAGAAAAACAAAATGCTGTAAACACACTCATAATTTTACTCTAGCCCCGGTAAATGCAAACTGTGACTGACCTTCTCAGGGGTGCACCCTCAGCTGGGATGGGCCCTCTACCTCAGATTGAATCCATCTGCAGCTGAAAAAAAGGTAGGACAAAAGTCAAAGCCTTGCAGGAGAACTTACTACCTCCAGACATCTTGGCTTTAATCTGCATATTATCTTCTAGAGCCCAACTACTCCCCACGTTACAAATTGCCAATGCCTAGGACCTGTCCTTCGCCTATGCCCAGACTAGGCAGCAGGGCAGAGCAGCTCCGGGACAAATACCTGCAGGCACCTGTGACACGACAAACGAGGGGATGACATTAAGCAGAATAAAGAACTCTCGCAGAATCAAAACCTCTCAGGTGGAAGAAGGGCTGAGAAGATCAAGAGAATGCAAAATGAGATGACCTAGGGGAGACTGATAGCTAGCTGACAAGACTGGAAAAAAATGCTAGCAGAAGCCTTCTTTCTAGCAATCAAAGAGAGGGATGCCTCAGAATCCTGTGGGCAGAACCTTCTCCCTATCTTCACATTATTCCAAGTCCCAATTTGCTGTAACGGATCCTTGCAGTGCACAGAAGTCAATACGGCACAGAGCAAGACTGTAACAGACATCAGACTGGGATGCTTCAAAATAGAGATGAGATTCAGATGGCTGTCCAAGCTCCTGAGTCAAAGGCTTGAAGGCACAGGTGCCGGCCAAGGAATGAAGACAGTGCAGGTGCTATGAATGACACCAGGATGTTTTATACTGCAGCAAAAAGGGCTAAGGAAAGACACTATACAATACACACACACACAAGACGCAGACTGCAGCAACGGACAATTGAGGTGACACCCACCGGAACTGCTCTACCCTGTGCACCTCAGCAGGGAGATCAAATTGAGACTTTGCCCTTATGGGGCCTAAGGGGCTGCTTCATGGATACCCCCGCCTCTATAGCTGCCTTAAGAATCCCTCCTGACAAGTCCCAGACCCAGCATCCCCCTCTCCTCCCCTCAGTCGAGTCATGCCCTTCACTTATCTGTCTCATATCCAGGGAACCAGGAAGAGAATCCCATGTCAGGTGTGATCAAAAGCCTCTTGCAAGCAGGAAAATTCCTGCAACACCAGATGCTGCCTTTAGTCGGCTACAAAAAAGAGAAGTAAACATCAGTGTATCCTCTTAGCAGCACATTGACCAACACCAGATAATGCCACTACTCACCGCCTCCAAAGAATGCCCGGGTCCTCGGGGCGCTTTAGCCGCTCTCAGTGCCTGATGCCATCTTCACAGGAGAGACCTGCAATAAGAGGAGACAAGGTGATGTGGCAGGGCTGAAACTAGACCGGACCCACGCTCCGCCCCCCAAACTCCCCGACTCACCGCAATAGCTCGGCCGATGCCAAAGGCTGCCCGGGTGGCACCTCCAAAGAGGAAAAGGCAAAGGGTTCGTCAGACATTCTTCTGATACTTCTGGAGAGCTCCCATGAGCGGTGAACAGAGTCTGTTGCCAGGTCAGTGAGGAGATCTCAGCATAATAAAAGAGCAAACACAAACAGTAATGGATACTTAGAGTCGCACCAGAAATGGAGACCTCGGCAAAAACAGCTGCTTCTGTAAACAGGTCACTGCTCACCTTGCCCACTTCGACTTCACTGCAGATAGCCAGCTTTAATTCCTATGAAAAGAAGAAAAACAAAATGCTGTAAACACACTCATCATTTACTCTAGCCCCGGTAAATGCAAACTGTGACTGACCTTCTCAGGGGTGCACCCTCAGCTGGGATGGGCCCTCTACCTCAGATTGAATCCATCTGCAGCTGAAAAAAAGGTAGGACAAAAGTCAAAGCCTTGCAGGAGAACTTACTACCTCCAGACATCTTGGCTTTAATCTGCATATTATCTTCTAGAGCCCAACTACTCCCCACGTTACAAATTGCCAATGCCTAGGACCTGTCCTTCGCCTATGCCCAGACTAGGCAGCAGGGCAGAGCAGCTCCGGGACAAATACCTGCAGGCACCTGTGACACGACAAACGAGGGGATGACATTAAGCAGAATAAAGAACTCTCGCAGAATAAAAACTCTCAGTGGAAGAAGGGCTGAGAAGATCAAGAGAATGCAAAATGAGATGACCTAGGGGAAGAGAGCTGAAGCTAGCTGACAAGACTGGAAAAATGCTAGCAGAAGCCTTCTTTCTAGCAATCAAAGAGAGGGATGCCTCAGAATCCGTGGGCAGAAACCTTCTCCCTATCTTCACATTATCCAGTCCCAATTTGCTGTAACGGATCCTTGCAGTGCACAGAAGTCAATAGGCACAGAGCAAGACTATAACAGCCATCAGACTGGGGCTTTTAAGCAGAGATGCTACTTGGATGCTGCTCAAATCCAGAGGGGGATGTTCCACGGTCCGGGCACCGGCCGAGGAATGCAGAATCTGAGATGCTAAGAACAACTCCAGAGTTGCTGATATGCCCACAAAGGGCTAAGGCAAGACACTTACAATCACACACACGCAAAAGATGCAGACTGCACCACGACAAGTGAGGTGACACCCCCCGGAAGCTCTACCCTGTGCAACTCAGCAGGGAGATCAAATGAGACTTGCCCCTTATAGGGCCTAAGGGGCTGCTTCATGGATACCCCGCCTCTATAGCTGCCTTAAGAATCCCTCCTGACAAGTCCAGACCCAGCATCCCCCTCTCCTCCCCTCAGCGAGTCATGCCCCTTCACTTATCTGTCTCATATCCAGGGAACCAGGGAAGAGAATCCATGTCAGGTGTGATCAAAAGCCTCTTGCAAGCTGGAAATTCCTGCCAGCACCAGGATGCTGCCTTTTAGTCGGCTATAAAAAAGAAAAGTAAACATCAGTGTATCCTCTTAGCAGCACATTGACCAACACCAGATAATGCCACTACTCACCGCCTCCCAAAAATGCCCGAGTCCTAGGGGAGCTTTAGCCGCTCTCAGTGCCTGATGCCATCTTCACAGAGAGACCTGCAGTAAGAGGAGACAAGGTGATGTGGCAGGGCTGAAACTAGACCGGACCCACGCTCCGCCCCCCAAACTCCCCGACTCACCGCAATAGCTCGGCCGATGCCAAAGGCTGGGTGGCACCCAAAGAGGAAAAGGCAAAGGGTTCGTCAGACATTCTTCTGATACTTCTGGAGAGCTCCCATGAGCGGTGAACAGAGACTGTTGCCAGGTCAGTGAGGAGATCTCAGCATAATAAAAGAGCAAACACAAACAGTAATGGATACTTAGAGTCGCACCAGAAATGGAGACCTCGGCAAAAACAGCTGCTTCTGTAAACAGGTCACTGCTCACCTTGCCCACTCATCACTTCACTGCAGATAGCCAGCTTTAATTCCTATGAAAAGAAGGAAAACAAAAGTGCTGTAAATACACTTATCATTTATGATTCCCCTGCAAAAAAAACCAAGGACTGACCTTCTCAGGGGAGCCCTCTCAGTGGGATGGGCCCTCTGCCTCAGATTGAATCCATCTGCAGCTGAAAAAAAGGTAGGACAAAAGTCAAAGCCCTGCAGGGGAATTAACACCTCCAGACCTCTTGGCTCAATCTGCATATTATCCTCTCGAGCCCAATACACCCCACTTTACAAATTTCAAGTCCCTAG